>NC_057732.1:40153167-40162438 GCF_004010195.1 Chiloscyllium plagiosum | reverse complement strand
GTCTCAGTCCCAATCCTCGAACTCAGCACCACCTTCCTAACCCGCAATCTTCTTCCTGACCTCTCCGCCCCCCACCCCCTCTCTGGCCTATCACCCCCACCTTAACCTCCTTCCACCTATCGCATTCCCAACGCTCCTCCCCCAAGTCCCTTCTCCCTACCTTTTATCTTAGCCTGGTTGGCACACCTTCCTCATTCCTGAAGAAAGGCTTATGCCCGAAACATCGATTCTCCTTAGATGCTGCCTGACCTGCTGCGTTTTTCTAGCAACACATTTTACAGCTCTGATCTCCAGCATCTGCAGTCCTCACTTTCTCCACAGATATTGCCTGTCTTGATGAGTATTTCCAGCATTTTCTGTCTATATTTCAAGGTGCTAACATTCTTGGTATTTTGCTTTAGTATTTTTGCACTTACATTTGTGTGGGTAAATTGGAATCCATCAGGATTTGTAACAATCTCTAGGTAGAGGTCCATTGTGTTCAGCAGTGAAGTCACAGAGGTATCTTTGCCATATTCACTGACAAACTGGGTAAGAGACAAAAGGAATTATTGTGTTACTGTGTCAGGACATTCCCACATGTACTTACTCCTTCCTCATTCAACGTGCCTTCCCTTTTCTACCTCTCTCCCTACCATTCTTTCTGTACCTTTCCCAAATTTCCATCTTTCGTGTGAACTTAGACAGTGAATATCAGCAAGTAATCCAGTTATGAAGGCATCAAACTCAAGTCTGAACCTGTCCTCAACTGAAAAAGCACAGCAGCATTTCCCTGCTGATTGATCGGTAATCTAGAGCAGGAACAATGACTGATTTTTCTTCCTCACATCGCCCATCCTGAAAAGATTTTAACTCAGTAATGTTGCCCCAAATGCTGTATTCTTAATCAGATATGCTAAAGCACACAGTGCAAATACACACACTTGAGCAATCAGAATATTCTTCTGAGATTAGGTTAGCGTCATTGGGTTACCAATTCTGAATTGCTGGTGATTTCATAGCAGGAGTTTCGGCTTGCAATTGTTCCAAACAATCAAATTTCCAAATGCTCAAAATACCATTTTTTTAAGACTAATACACTAAAGCATTCAAACTAAATGATAACACAATTATTTTATAATGTTTGTGAGTTTGCTGTCAGCAGTGCCTAGGAGATTAACCTTTAATTCTACAGGCAAGCCTAGAATGTTAGCAACCCTAATTATATGATCAAGAAAAGGAAATTTGAGAGGGTTTAAATATAGCCTGCTGGCTGTTTTGAGATTAGGTGTTACAGTTATCAGTGGGGAAACAGCAATTGGTCATGAGTTGTATTTAATGTACGTTGGTGTACTGGAGGTAATAGGGTGGTCATCCTACCAATGGTGAGCCTTCAAAGAGCTACAGATATGTAGTGCTTCCATCTCTGGACTAGTGGGATGCTGTTAGAGTCACATCAGAAATGGAAACAAAAGTGAGCTCACAATCCCATTTGCTACAAATTATGAACTGGATTTTACAATCACTGGCTAAACAATGACACAGTCAGATTTGTAAGAACCAAGCCCTTTTCATTCTTCCTTCAAACACAATCTTCTAAACCTTACCTTATTTGCAAGCCAGAGGGATGTAGCAGGGCTAATCCATTCACGGGCATGAATACCAAAATTAATCCAAATAGCAGGTCGATTAATCCCACCAGTGCTGAACTGTAGAAAGACCAGTCACAAACAGTTGGTTTTGGGTAAACTGTACTACAAAATAGCCAGCATTATTAAATTCTAATACATCATCTGAAATAACATAAATAAAACAAAAATAATGTCTGATAATCAAAAAGAGAAAGTGACTATTTTTCCTCTGCTGTTAAATGTGATTACGCAATTGGGTAGGCACTTACTGAACAATTCTGTGTGCTAATTGTTACATTAAGAACTAATTTAAGATAATAATTTGAGTTTTCACTATGGCTCATTTATGCTTGCTGGATGGATACTCTTCTCTTTGATCAAAAGTTCAGGCCTTGCACTTTTTTTAATTTCTGGAAATATGAAGAGTCTATAGTTCCCTGTTGCTTTCTCCAATGACAACACCTCAGGCCAATCATTGTCAGTGTAATAACCAATCAGCATCCCTTTTCTCCTTTAATATAAATTTTGTGATGGTTTGAATTTTGACATTCTTGCATTTCTCCTGACAGCAATGTCTTCCTTTTCACTAAAATTCTTTTTGACACATTGAGTTATTGTGTTCTGGAATGCAGTGCCTGAAAGAGTGGTGGATGCAGATTGAATAGTAAGATTCAAAAGAGAATTAGATAACTATTTGAAAAGGAAAAATATTGTAAACCTAACTGGATAGTTCTATGATAGACTAAGCAGGTAAATCAAGTGGCCTCTTTCTTTGTTTAATGACTCAGAGTGGGAATGATTTCTGTGCTGGAATTTAATTGATGCCTATTGTGATTTATAGAAAATTAGCAATATAGCAGAAAATCATATGTTGGAAAATACTTTGGGTGTACAGCTAGTTAATAGTTTAAGAATACTCAAGAGTGACATAGACTGAAATCTAATTGACTAATTCACATAATTTATAACCAACATAAGAAACAACTAGGATTGGGTTTTTCCTGAAAACTCAGTCTTTTCAAATGTAAATTGCCTGCAGAGGTAATTATGTAGATATCTCCCTTCTTTTTTTTAAGGGCATATAGTAATTCTAATACCTTTATAATTCTAATACATTTCTATTTTAAGATGAAAATGTCAATTATCTCCCATTGATATCCCAAATGTTATTGTGCTAGCAAGGTGAGGAATGTGCTAGCAAGGTACAGAATAGGGAAAGAGAGGAGTTGAACTACAGAGATGGTGCAGGAGGGAGGTTTTTGGATACCTGGATAATTGGGCTCATTCTGAGGTAGCTGGGACCACTACAAACAGGATTGTCTACACCTGAACCAGAGGGATACCAATATCCTGCAGGGAGGGGGGTGATGTTTGCTAAAGCTCTTCGGGAGAGTTTAAACTAATTCAGCTGGGGAATGGGGAAGTTAAATTGTAGTTCCAGTGTCCAGGAGGTTGAGAGAAGTGAGATCAGAAATGAGGTTTCAAGGTCACAAGAGTTCATCGACAAGCAGGAAGGTGGTTTGAAATGTGTCTACTTCAACATCAGGAGCATCCGGAATAAGGTGGGTGAACACAGCATGGGTTGGTACCTGGAACTTCAATGTTGTGATCACAGAGCAGGGACAGGAATGGTTGTTGCAAATGCTGGGATTTAGATGTTTCAGTAAGACAGAGAAGATGGTAAATGAGGGGGTGGTGTGGTATTGTTAGTCAAGCACAGTATTACAGTGGCAGAAAGGACATTTGAGGACTTGTCTACTAAGGTAGTATGGGCTGAGTTTAGAAATAGGAAAGGAGACGTCACCCTGTTGGGAGTTTTCTATGGACCTCCGAATAGTTCCAGAGATATAAAGGAAAGGATAACAAAGATTATTCTGGATAGGAGCGAGAGTAACAGGGTAACTGTTTTGGGTCCTTACCTTTCCAAATATTGACTGGAAATACTATAGTTCGAGTACTTTAGATGGGTCAGTTTTTGTCCAATGTGTGCAGGATGGTTTCCTGACACAGTATATAGACAAACCAATGGGGGCAAGGCCACATTGGATTTGGTACTGAGTAATGAACCTGGTCAGGTCTTAGATTAGGAGGTAGGTGAGCACTTTGGTGATAGTGACCACAATTCGGTTATGTTTATTTCAGCAATGGAAAAGGAGAGGTATATAATGCAGGGCAAGAGTTATTGCTGGGGGAAAGGCAATTATGATGCGATTAGGCAAGATTTAGGATGTACAGGATGGGGGAGGAAACTGCAGGGGATGGGCACAATTGAAATGTGGAGCTTATTCAAGGAACAGCTACTGCGTGTCCTTGATAATATGTACCTGTCAGACAGGAAGGAAGTAGTCAATTGAGGGAGCTATGGTTTACTAAAGAAGTTGAATCTCTTGTCAAGAAGAAGACTTGTATTAGGGTGGGATATGAAGGCTCAGTTAAGGCACTTGAGAGTTATGTGTCAGCCAGGAAAGACTTAAAGAGAGAGCTAAGAAGAGCCAAGAGGGGACATGAAAAGTCGTTGGTAGATAGGATCAAGGAAAACGCTAAAGTGTTCTTGAGATATATCAGGAATAAAAGGACGACGAGAGTAAGATTAAGGCCAATCAAGGACAGTAGTGGGAAGTTATGCGTGAGGTCCGAGGAGGCCAATGGGCTGAGAAATGGCAGATGGAGTTTAATTCAGCTAAATGCAAAGTGCTGCATTTTGGGAAAGCAAATCTTAGCAGGACTTATACACTTAATGGTAAGGTCCTAGGGAGTGTTGCTGAACAAAGAGACCTTGGAGTACAGGTTCATAGCTCCTTGAAAGTGGAGTCGCAGGTAGATAGGATAGTGAAGAAGGCGTTTGGTATGCTTCCCTTTATTGGTCAGAGTATTGAGTACAGGAATTTTCCCTAGGGTTGGCGAGTCCAGAACTAGAGGTCATAGGTTTAGGGTGAGAGGGAAAAGATATAAAAGAGACCTAAGGGGCAACGTTTTCACGCAGAGGGTGGTACGTGTATGGAATGAGCTGCCAGAGGATGTGTTGGAGGCTGGTACAATTGCAACATTTAAGAGGCATTTGGATGGGTATATGAATAGGAACGGTTTGGAGGGATATGTACCGCTTGCTGGCAGGTGAGACTAGATTGGGTTGGGATATCTGGTCAGCATGGACGGGTTGGACCGGAGGGTCTGTTTCCATACTGTACATCTCTATGACTCTATGACTGTAGGTGAAATGCTAAATGAATATTTTTTGTCAGTATTCACACCAGGAAAAAGACAATGTTGTCAAGGAGAATATTAAGATACAGGCTACTTAACTATAGGATTGAAGTTTACAAGGAGGAGGTGTTAGCAATTCTGGCGAGTGTGAAAATAGATAAGTCCCCTGGGCCAGATGGGATTTATCCTAGGATTCTCTGGGAAGCCAGGGAGGAGATTGCAGAGCTTTTGTCTTTGATCTTTATGTCATCATTGTCTACACAAATAGTGGCAGAAGACTGGAGGATACAAATGCTGTCCCCTTGTTCAAGAAGGAGAATAGAGACAACCCTGGAAATTATAGACCAGTGAGCCTTACTTCAGTTGTGGGTAAAATGTTGGAAAAGATTATAAGAAATAGGATTTATAACCATCTAAAAAGGAATAAGTTGATTAGGGATAGTCAACACTGTTTTGCAAAAGGTAGAATCATGCCTCACAAACCTTATTGAGTTCTTTGAGTTGGTGACCAAACAGGTGAATGAAGGTGAAGTGATTGATGTGGTGTATATGGATTTCTGTAAGATGTTGATAAGGTTCCCCACGGTAGGCTATTGCACAAAATACGGAGGCATAGGATTGGGGGTGATTTAGCAGTTTGGATCAAAAATTGGCTAGGTGAAAGAAGACAGAGGGTGGTGATTGATGGGAAATATTCATCCTGGAATTCAGTTACTAGTGGTGAACCGCAAGGATCGGTTTGGGGCCATTGCTGTTTGTCATTTTTACAAATGACCTGGATGAGGGCCAAGAAGGGTGGGTTAGTAAATTTGTGGATGACACTAAAGTCAGTGGAGTTATGGATAGTGCTGAAGAATGTTGCAGGTTACAGAAGGACACAGATAAGCTGCAGAGCTGGGCCGAGAGGTGGCAAATGGAGTTTAATGCGGAAAAGTGTGAGGTGATTCACTTTGGAAGGAGCAACAGGAATAAAGAGTACTGGGCTAATGGTAAGATTCTTGAAAGTATAGATGAGCAGAGAGATCTCAGTGTCCATGTACAATGATCCCTGAAAGTTGCCACCTAGGTTGATAGGGTTGTTAAGAAGGCATACGGTATGTTAGCTTTTATTGGTAGAGGGATTGAATTTTGGAGGCACGAGGTCATGCTGTACAAAACTCTGGTGTGCCCACACTTGGAGTATTGCGTACAGTTCTAATCACTGCATTATAGGAAAGATGCGAAAACTTTGGAAAGCTGCAGAGGAGATTTACTAGATGTTGCCTGGTATGGAGAGAAGGTCTTATGAGGAAAGGCTGAGGGATTTGATGCTGTTTTTGTTAGAGAGAAGAAGGTTGAAAGGTGACTTAACTGAGATCTATAAGATAATTAGACAGTTAGTTATGGTGGACAATGAGAGTCCTTTTCCTCGGATGATGATGGTTAGCACGCAGGGGCATAGCTTTAAGTTGAGGGGTGATAGATATAGGACAGATGTCTGTTTCTTTTTTCAGAGTAGTAGGGGCATGGAATGCACTGCCTGCAATAGTTGCAGACTCGCCAACTTTAAGGTCATTTAAATGGTCATTGGATAAACATATGGATGAAAATGGAATAGTGTAGGATATATAGGCTTCAGATTGGTTTCACAGGTCGATGCAACATCGAGGGCTAAAGGGCCTGTACTGCGCTGTATTGTTCTATGTTCAATGTTCTATGAACAGCAATTCCTCCTTTTTTACCACTAATATCACCACAGGAGGTGTATATTTCTTGCAATCTGTCTTTGTCCTGAAATGTTCTCCATGTGCAGGGAGTTCAAGGAGAAACTTGAGTTGGGGCTAGGGTTTCATTGCTTTTATTTTTAGGTAAGCTGCCTGTGGCGGGGCAACATGTCTCTACCTCATCAACATATCGAGCAAGTCCTGGGGCAGAGCTAGAGATATGCAAGTATAGTGAACAAGACTGCAGTGGCGTTATGTGAGCACTGCTGTTCCTCCCAGCTCCACAGGAATGACGTTTGGAATGCTTTGTGAACTCTTACATTTTGTTGGCAGCTGCAATCCCTATTGGAGGATCCTGAGTAGAACAGTCCCAGATCTTGCTCCACTCACTGCTCTCCAGTTTTGGCAAGAACACTGCAATCAGGCAATAGGTTCCTCAATTATCTAAAATCCCAACATTAGGTTTATTGATTCAGAAGTATAATTGGGGCCCTTGGTGTTGGCCTCCAAACTTAGTCTTTGTTCACTTATTTTACTCTGATAAACAGGCACATATAAGTCCAATTTCTCACCCTCATTTCATCCTTGAATCTGAAATAAAGTTGTTCAGACAGTCTCATTGCCAAAACTATATTTTCATCATGACTGTGAGTTCTTACCAAAGCTAATCATCTTTTTATTTATCAGGTAGGGTTACCCCTTTAAGCAGTGCTTTGCAGTTTGGGAGTTGTTTGATTGAAATATATAACATGAAGAGATATGCCAGCTCCCTGTTTATACCCACCCTTAGCACATAGATTGGGCGGTTCTCAAAAGTAGTACCAATCTGCATTTTGCTGACCAGGTCTGAGTTTGAAGCTACAAACGAGTCCATCCAAGTGTAAATCTGAGGAAGAGAGATAAAATGAAGAGTCAGAATGATTTATTATTAGACAATGAGATTCAAGACCTTGTGTTGTCTCTCTGGAAGTGGATGGAAGAAGAAACTGTACAATGTAAACTGCAATGGAAAATTACATGGCGCTCAATTTAAAATGAGCAGTTGATTAACTACGCATTAATTTCAGATTACAATTTCACCCCAAATGACAATCAAATGCGGATTTTCAGAATATGGGATTTCCACCTTGCTCAGTAAGTTCTAATTTAAAGACTCAATCCATTCATTTTGACTTCCTCAGTGGAGAAAATAGTTTCCCTTTTATCAACACAACAACATTTGATGTGGCCACCCTTCTGCCTTCTATATTCTGATGAATCTGTGCTGTCCCTTGTCCAAGAAGAATATATCCTTCTTGAAGGTGGAGTTCCACATTACAGGCAGTGTCCTATCAAGACCTTGTGTAACTCAAGTATAATGAATGTACTGGGAGCTTTGGAAGAGTGATAGAATAAATTCAAAGCACACTGATAATCATAACAGTAAAACAGGCAAGAAAGTGATAAGGAACGTTGGGTTGAATAAAGGATTAATTACCACTCTCTAACTTTATTTTTGTATCCTTTCCAAGTTTAAGTTGTGAAACTTCAAGAATGATCTCTCCCTTAAATACAAAGGTTTCCATTTTTACCTATGACTGTTCGACTTTGCTTTCAATGTTTATAAAAGGGCAGCGCGGTGGCTCAGTGGTTAGCACTGCTGCGACACAGGTTCGATTTGCACCTTGAGCGACTGTCTGTGTGGAGTTGCACATTCTCCACGTGTCTGCGTGGGTTTCCGCCAAATGCTCTGGTTTCCTCCCACAATCCAAAGATGTGCAGGTTAGGTGAATTGGCCATGCTCAATTGCCCATCGTGTTAGGTGCATTAGTCAGGGGAAATATAGGATAGGGGAATGGGTCGTCTGGGTGGGTTACTCTTTGGAGAGTTGGTGTGAACTTGTTGGGCCAAAGGGCAAGTTCTGTACTGTAGGGAATCTAATTTAATCAAATTGCTTGACTTTACCTCCTCCAGTGTGTGGTAAGAAGCATAGTTGAATGTTTGGCTTTTACGTTCCTTATGCCGAGAAAGTATCATTTCCTTCTTCTCTTCATCCAATAGAAGCTGAAAGGTTAGAGTACAGTGATTAGTAAGTTGTCCATAAAATCAGCTGACCATAGCGGTGACTCCAGAGTCAGTGTGCACATTGTGCAGTGTAATCAGATTATAAATCACTAAAGGTCAGGTGAAAGACAATACCTGCAGATCTTCAATCAAGATTGAGTAACCGATACCGTTGAACTCAAAGAAGGCTTTCACAGATTGCACATGTTCTCTTGGGACTTGGATGTCAATGGGCATCAAGGGTCTGCTTGGTTCTAACCAGAAATCAATCTGAGGATAAGAATTGTACAATAGACTATTAGCGTATGGATTGGCACAAGTTAAAAAACACTATCTAAGAAAAAACACTGAAATGTTTCCAAGATTTTTAATTTGTACAAACCCTGACATAATCCAGGTTGACATGCTCCATACATCAGGGAGGGAGTGCTCCACTGTCAGAGCTGTGAATTTCAGGTGAGGCATTAAACCAGTGGTCCATCTGCCATAGAGTCATAGAGATGTACAGCATGGAAACAGACCCTTCAGTCCAACCTGTCCACGCCGACCAGATATCCCAACCCAATCTAGTTCCACCTGCCAGGACCCGGCCCATATCCCTCCTAACCCTTCCTATTCGTATACCCATCCAAATGCCTCTTAAATGTTGCAATTGTACCAGCCACCACCACATCCTCTGGCAGCTCATTCCATACACGCACCACCTTCTGC
>NC_057732.1:40142036-40153078 GCF_004010195.1 Chiloscyllium plagiosum | reverse complement strand
TAAATCTTTTCTGAACCCTTTCAAGTTTCACAACATTTTTCCGATAGGAAGGAGACCAGAATTGCATGCAATATTCCAACAGTGGCCTAACTAATGTCCTGTACAGCTGCAACACGACCTCCCAATTCCTGTACTCAATACTCTGACCAAAAAAGGAAAGCATATCAAACGCCTTCTTCACTATCATATCGACCTGCGACTTCACTTTCAAGGAGCTATGAACCTGCACTCCAAAGTCTCTTTGTTCAGCAACACTCCCTAGGACCTTACCATTAAGTGTATAAGTCCTGCTAAGATTTGCTTTCCCAAAATGCAGCACTTCGCATTTAGCTGAATTAAACTCCATCTCTATTGGCCCATCTGGTCCAGATCCTGTTGTAATCTGAGGTAACCCTCTTCGCTATCCACTAATTTTGGTGTCATCTGCAAACTTACTAACTGTACCTCTTATGCTCGCATCCAAATCATTTATGTAAATGAAAAAAAGTAGAGGACCCAGCACCGATCCTTGTGGCACTCCACTGGGCACAGGCACTCCACCACCACCCTCTGTCTTCTACCTTTGAGCTAGTTCTGTATCCAAATGGCTAGTTCTCCCTTTATTCCATGAGGTCTAACCTTGCTAATCAATCTCCCATGGGGAACCTTTTCGAATGCCTTACAAAAGTCTATAATCCCTTTGAGGTGGGTGTAAAAGATTGTTCATCAATACTTATTTCTCAATCAACATTACTAAAACATTATGTTGTTGTCATGTCTTTCCCTGGAGCTTGCTGTGTTCTAATTGCCTGCTATATTGGTACATTAAATAGTCCTTCACTAACTGTGAAGTGTTTTACAACATCCTTCAAGTGTGAAAGATGCTAAATAACTGCAAGTTATTTTGTATTTGGTTAACGGTTCAATGTTGTGTTGGTTTGGGGTTGGGGAGTCCAGAACCAGAAGGCATAGGTTTAGGGTGAGAGGGGAAAGATATAAAAGAGACCTAAGGGGCAACTTTTTCACGCAGAGGGTGGTACGTGTATGGAATGAGCTGCCAGAGGATGTGGTGGAGGCTGGTACAATTGCAACATTTAAGAGGCATTTGGATGGGTATATGAATAGGAAGGGTTTGGAGGGATATTGGCCGGGTGCTGGCAGGTGGGACTAGATTGGGTTGGGATATCTGGTCGGCATGGACAGGTTGGACTGAAGGGTCTGTTTCCATGCTGTACATCTCTATGACTCTATGAATATTTTAGTAAAAGCATAAAAGACAACAAGAATAATGACATATAAACTCACTAGAACATTACCAGGACTGAAGGTTAACACTTTGAATAGGAAATTGAGAAGAGCCATTTTTCCAATTGAGCCGAGAAGGTGACAGAGCGAACAGAAAGAGATCTCCAAGATTATTATTGGAATAATATCATAAATAAGGATTGTTTGGTTGGAAGGACAGTAAACAAAAAAGATTGGAGAAAGATTGGAGTGATTGGACTTGTATACACAAGGGTTTAGAAGGATGAGAGTGGATCTGATTGAGAAGAATAAAATTATTAATGGATTGGACACTCTGGAGGCAGGAAGCATGTTTCCGCTGATGGGTGGTTCCAGAACCAGAGGACACAATTTAAAAATAAGGGGTAGGCCATTTAGAACAGAGTTGAGGAGAAACTTCTTCACCCAGAGAGGAGTGGATATATGGAATGCTCTGCCCCAGAAAGCAGTGGAGGCCAAGCCTCAGGATATTTTCAAGAAAGAGATGGATAGAGATAGTGGAATCAAGGGTTATGGGGATAAGGCAGGAACAGGATACTGATTGTGAATGATCAGCCATGATCATAATGAATGCTGGTATTGGCTCAAAAGGCCGAATGGCCTACTCCTGCACCTATTGTCTATTGTCAAAAGGAACAAATTCTAAGATAATCACAAAAAATACTTTGCTCATGGCTATGAGGGATCAAATAGTAAAGTGAGACCAGACAAGATGAGAAGAGAAATGCTGCCATGAACCTGATAGATGAAATGGCATTTTGCCATCCTGTTGCATCCTATAGTTCTTTGATGTAAGTTCCTGCAAGCTTGAAAGATCTCACAGATCTGGAGGATTCAACAGTCTGTTTCTTTCCAGTCACACAGATTCACCATTGTTCCAGAGAATGTCCAACCTTTAGCAAATCAAATGTCATTTCCCCTTCCCCTTTCCTCTCCCCTCACCATCCATCCACGGACAGACAGGCTAGAATTGCATTGTAGCATTGTGTGGATCCAAGTACACTGTGGAGTGGAGGGTTGTAAGTGTACCAATTACTTAGAATAGAGGTTGGTTGACCATCCCATTCCAGCATTCAATTAAACGATGGCAGATTAATATCTTAACTTCGACTATGGTTCTGTCACCTTTAACACTCTTGCCTGACAAAAATCTATCAAGTTTGGTTTTGAATATTCTAATTGAGTACCACCTCAACAGCTTTTTGAAAAGAATTCCAAGGTTCAACTGAAGCATTGCATCGCTACATTAGATGCAGTGCTTTGTTAACTTGAACCTCTGTTTTATATTACAGGAGCAGTATGGGACCACCAACAAATTTGACAGGTGAGAAAATGAGGCATTTTCCAGTGGAGCAAGTTATGTGTTCTGTAGAAGGAGTAAGCTGATATGAACAAACAAGTTAGGAATAGCTCACAATGTGGTGTCTTCTACAGAAGTGCAGACTGGGCAACAGTTTTTGCAGAAAACCCACATTCTGTCCTCAAAAAGACCCTGAGCTTCCAGTTGCCTGCCCTTTCAACACACCACCATGCTCCCCGGCCAATACCCCTGCCTGGGGTTTCCTACACTGCTCCAGAGAAGTTCAGCGCAAGCCAGAAGCACAACATCTCAGTTTCCTCTTGGGAACTCTGCAGCCTTCTGGACTCAATATCAAGTTCAATAATTTTAGGGCCTGAACATCTTCTCCATGTCCTTACCCCAACCCCCACACAACCAGGCCTTGGTATCCCATGGGCTGCTACCACAAACAACTTATTGTCAGCCACTAACAATCTCTATTAGCAGCTATTGATTCTCCCAGGCTTACCTTTACACGCTTTTTTGTCTGCCCAACTGTTTTTTCTTTCTCTCTCTCTCTGTGCTCCATTTCTACCTATCATTGACTCATTGCCCCCCTGCCTTCTCTAACATATACAATATACCAACCTTTTCCCAGTTACAATCAGTTCTGTAGAAGAGTCACTGGACCCGAAACATTAACTCTGCTTTCCCTCCACAGATGCTGCCAGATCTGCTGAGTTTTTCTGTCAATTTCTGATGATGTTTCAAATTAGGAGTAGCAGTGAAACATTTCATCCTCTCAGGTCTGCTCTGTTATTTGATATCATCATGGTTGATCCACTAATTTCCACTCTAGCCGCAATGTCCTTTGACTACCTTGTCAATAGAGAGAATCTATCTAACTGAGCCTTAAAAGTGAAGTTGCAGGTAGACAGGATATTGAAGAAGGTGTTTGTAATGCTTTCCTGTATTGGTCACAGCGTTGAATATAGGAGTTGGAAGGTCATGTTACAGCTGTACAGAACATTGGTCAGGCCACTTTTTGAATATTACATGCAATCCTGGTCTCCCTCCTATCAGAAGGATGTTTTTAGATTAGATTACCTACAGTGTAGAAACAGGCCCTTTGGCCCACCAAGTCCACACTGACTTTCCGAAGGGTAGCCCACCTAGACCCGTTTCCATATATTTATCCCTGTTAGGTGCTTTAGTCAGAGGGAAATGGGTCTGGGTGGGTTACTCTTCAGAGGGTCGGTGTGGACTTGTTGGGCCAAAGGGCCTGTTTCCACACTGTAGGGAATCTAATCTAATCTAATGCACCTAACACTACGGGCAATTTATCATAGCCAATTCATCTGACCTACACATCTTTGGAATGTGAGAGGAAACCAGAGCACCTGGAGGAAACCCACGCAGACACAGGGAGAATGTGCAAACTCCATACAGACAGTCACCCAAGGGTGGAATCGAACCTGGGTTCTGGCTCTGTGAGGCAGCAGTGTTAACTACTGAGCCACTGTGCTGCCCTAAATACCCTAATGTTGTGAAACTTAAAAGTGTTCAGAAAAGATTCACAAAAATGTTGCCGGAGTTGGAGGGTTTGAGCTATATAGGGAGAGGCTGACTAGGCTGGGGCTGTTTTCCCTGGAGTCTTGGAGGCTGAGGGATGACCTTATAGAGGTTTATAAAATCATGAGGGGCATGGATAGGATAAATAGGCAAGGTCTTTTCCCTGGGGTGGGGGAGTCCAGAACTAGAGGACATAGGTTTAGGGTAAGAGGGGAAAGATTTAAAAGGAACTTTAGGGGCAACCGTTTCACGCAGAGGGTGTTGTGTGTTTGGAATGAGCTACCAGAGGAAGAGGTGGAGGCTAGTACAATTACAACATTTAAAGGCATCTGGATGGGTATATGAACAGGAAGGGTTTAGAGGGATATGGGCCAAGTGCTGGCAAATGGGACTAGATTAGGTTGGGATTTCTGGTCATCATGGACGAGTTGGACCAAAGGGTTTGTTTCCGTGCTGTACATCTCTATAACTCTATGATTCCATGACCCATCCTCTGCCTTCTGGAGAAATAAGTTCCATACACTAATCATGCTCTGACACAAAATGTTTCTCCACACCTCCATCTAAAAGTAATATCTCTTACTTTTAAACTGTATCCCCTCATTTTAGTCTCTCCCATAAGGGAAATATGCTTTCAGCATCCACCCTGTCATGTCCTCTCAGGATTTAAACAAAATCCAAAAGAACTGCAGGTGTTGTAAATCAGAAACCAAAACAGAAGTTGCTGGAAAAGCTTAGCAAGTTTGGCAGCATCTGTGAAGAGAAATCAGAATGACCATGTCAGGTCCAGTGACCTTTCCTGTTCTGAGGAATCTGAAATGTTAACTCTGATATTTCTTCACAGATGCTGCCAGACCTGCTGAGCTTTTCCAGCAACTTCTGTCTTTTATTTCCTCTCAGGGTCTTGCCAGTTTCAATAACATCATTTCTTATTCCTCTAAACTTTTGTGGATAGAGGCCCAATCTGTCCAGCCTTTCCACATAACCACCTCATCCTAGGTATCAGCTAACACAACATTCTCTGCACTGTTTCTAATGCAACCAAAGTCTTTCTTAAATCAGGGTACCAAAACTGGTGCATAGGTCGTCTCAGAAACATCTTGTGTGACACTATGTTTATATATTCCATCTCCCTTGCTATAAATGACAATAAACTCCATTTGCCTCCCCAATCATGCACCATCCCTGCAAACTATATTTTTTGTAGTTAATGTACCAGATCACTGATGAAGGACTGTAATATATCATTATTATTTGGCAACTTAAATTTTAAAGTAGATTTTTGGTTTTCTGTTAATGGAGGTGACAATTCTTTTCAGGATCAGAAGCTTTTTTTTATAAGCAGTGGATCAAAACAGCAGTTCCAAGGCATCATGTGGCTTAAGCTCAATGACTGACGAAGTTCCCTGCTGAGATAATTGCTGAAATAGTTACTACGTTGAGTCTTTATGACCCAGAAAAAGAAGCCAGAAGAAGGGTTGCTTTAGAAGATCTGAGAAAGATGCACTAAGTGGCAATTAATTAGTGGTCAAGGTTGCTGGAAAACACTTTTCTGAGAGTTCAGTGTGAAAAATCAACTGGTTAACTTGTAACTGTATATATCAGGAACAATAGTAATGGAGAGAATCATATAAAATCATACGTTCAAACATAAAAATTAGGATCAAAGTTAGGTTATTTGGCTCATGCCTGCTCTGCCATCAATATAGTCATGGCTTATCTGTTCATGTTATGAATTACAAATTCCTATCTACTCCTGTTAACTTTTTATTGTATTGCATCTACCTTCAAATTCTGTTGAACATACAGAAATTTGACAAGAGGAAATGCTTGCAACCTCTTCAGTTGAGAAGAAATCTTAAAGTGAAGGCAGGAGGGATGCTTCACTGAGGCTGAGATTCTGCAAAGTATAATCTGGGAAAGATGACTGAATCTTTCTTTTTGCTGTTTGAATCTTTCCAAATTGCCATATGATTTTGTATTTTTGTTTTGCTTCTGTGTAATGAAGTTAAAAATACATTAGCATCCTTTTGTAAATATGTTCAGTGACCGACCATAGCAGGATCCAAATTGTAAAAATAAAATTTATCAACCCAGGCCTCACTCTGCCAGTTTTACCATTAGCTGGAATCAATAACAATCCTCTGATCCCTCCATATTGCTGAGTTCTGCAATTTCTCTCCATTTAAAAGCATGCTGCTTTTCCATTGTTCCTGCCAAAGGAGACAATTTTACATTTTGCCACATGGGTCCATCAGGAATATTTTTGCCCATTCATTTAATCTATCAATATCCTTTTGCAGATTGCTTATGTCCTCTTCATAACTTAATTTCCTACACATCTTTGTGTTATCATCAAACTTAGCAACCATACATTTGGTTCCTCCAACTTTGATATAGGTTTTAATTCATTGAGGCTCCAATGCTGATCCCTCTTGCACTCCACTGATTACATTTTCCAACCTGAAAATAACCCAATTATCAGTACATTTGATTTCCTGTTCACTAACCATTCGTCTACTCATGCTAATGTGTTATCCTTACACCATGTGTTCTTATTTTGCCTAATAACCTTTGACGTGGCAAATTATTAAATGCCTTTTGGAAATCAGAAATTGCCTTGATTTCTTTAATATATACATTTCAGGGATTCACAATGACACATTAGCAATTATTACAGTTCAATAATTATTTGTATGTTTTTAACTGCAATTGATAATTGCTGATAGGTAAAGCATTTTAATATAGTGAGAAATCTAAAATGTCATACCAAAGGCCACAACTAAGATTGAAAAGCATAAGGCAAAGATAATACGTGACCACTGATCAGACTGAAATGGGAGACAAAGCATGAAGGGATGCCCAAGAATTGCATTGATTTATATTAATTAAATATTATCTTTATGTATGCTAACTCACATTTAGATGCTGTAGTTCTTGGAGAGATTGCACCAGGTCAAGCTGTGCCTCATTACTGGCAGTGATTCGTAAAACCTGGTCACTGTAGGAAGCAAACATGAAAGAAAGGGAATTGAAATTCTTCATGGGAGAGTTAAAAGCCATGGGGCAGTCTTTTCATCTCAAACCTTGAGAGAGGAATGTGTTACACTGTTTCTGAAATGGTAGATTATTGTGTGTTACTTTAAGCTTTGTACCAAAAATTACAATAGGCTGTGGAATAATAATGTGGAAGCAGGAAATGGCAGAGGAGTTGAATAAATACTTTACTTCAGTCATCATGTTAGAAGACACTAACAGCATTCCAAAACACACTAAATAAAGAGCTAAAAGAAGGTGTGGAAATAAATATGATACTATCACAAGAGAAAAAGTAAATGGGTAAACTAATGAAGCCAAAGGCCTAGGGTTGCATCCTGGAATTTTAAAGCAAGTAGATACAGAGATGATGGATGCACTGGTAACAATTCTCCAACAATCCTTGACTTCCAGAAAAGTTCCAAAGGATTGGAAAGTTATCAATGTAACACGCTTATTCAAAAGTTGAGCCAGACAAAAAAAAGCACAAGAGATGTGGAGGTACAATGGTTCAATGGTTAGCACTGTCCTCTCACAGCACCAGGGACCTGGGTTCAATTCCAGTTTTGGGTGACTGTCTGTGTGGAATTTGCACACTCTCCCTGCGTTTGTGTGAGTTTCTGCTGAATGCACTGGTTTCCTCCCACAGATGAAGATGTGCTATTTAGGTGGATTGGCCATAGGAAATTGCCCTGTAATGTCCTGGGATGTGTACGCTAGATGGATTAGCCATGGAAATGTGGGGTTATAGGGATAGGTTGGGTGTCTGGTTCTTGGTCGGATGTTCTTTGGAGGATTGGTGCAGACTTTGCTTGTCCGAAAGGCTTCTTTCTGCACTGTAGGGAGTTTCTGATATGATAGGCCTATTAGCTTAACATCAGTCATTTGGAAAATGTCTGATTCTGTTACAAATGATGTGAAAGCAGAATATATGGAAATACATAACACAATCAAGCAGAGTCAGCATGGCTTCATGAAGGGGAAATCATTCCTGACAAAATTATTAGAATTCTTTGAGGAGATAAAAAACAGGAAAGATAAATGGAAACCAGTAGATGTAATATATTGGCTTTTCCAAAAGGCATTTGATAAGGCACCACATATAAAGCAACTTAATAGGATAAGAGCTTATGATATTGGGTGGTATATTAGTATGGATAGAGAATTGGCTAAGTAATAGAAGACAGAGAATCAGGATGAGGGAGCATTTTCAGGATGGTTACCTGTAACAAGTGAAATGTCACAGGAATTAGTGCTTGGCGTTACAATTGTTTTCTAGATTATTGGCTTGGACAACAGAAGTGGAATACTGTCACCAGGTTTGCAGATGACACAAAAATAGGTGAGAAGGCAAATAGTGTGGATGACGCAAACAGTCTACAGAAGGTTGGAGACAGCTGAAGTGAGAGCATAAAAGATTAAATATAATGTGTGAAAATGTGTGTTTATGCATTTTGGCAGGGAGAATAGAGGAACTGAATATTATTTAAGTGGACAGACACTGTAAAAAGATGTATCACAAAGGGATCTGAGGGTCCTCATGGACTAAGCACACAAAAGATAGCATCCATTTTCAATTGCAATAAGGAAGGCAAATGAACTTTATTTCAAAGGCAACAAAATCTAAAAATAGGGAAATTTTGTTAAAACTATACAAGGCGCCAGGTGGATCACACCTAGAATACGGTGAACAATTTTGATGCCCTTACCTAAGGAATAATATATTGGCATCAGAGGCAGTCTAGAGAAGATTCATAGGGTTGATCCCAGTAAGGAGGATTTTCTTACGAAGAGAGGTTGAGTAAGATGAGCCTTTACTCATTGGAATATAGAAGAATGAGAATGACCTAATTGAAACATATAACACTGTTCAGGTGCTTGACAGGGCAGATGCTGAGAGTTCATTTCTCCTTGTCTAGGACCAGAAAGCGTAAACTCAGAATAAAGGGTGCCACATTTAAGACAGAGCTGAGAAGGAATGTATTCTTTCAGTAGGTAATCAATCTGTGGAATTATTTATGCAGGCGGCTGTTGAAACCAAGTCATTAAGTATATTCAAGGTTGAGAGAGACAGACTTTTAATGAGAATGGAATCAAGAGTTATGGGGATAAGGTAGGGAGGTGGAGTTGAGAATTATCAGATGAGTCATGATCTCATTGAATGGCAAAGCAAACTCAGTGAACTAAGTGGTTGCTTAGTCTTACAATTTCATAGGACATTTTTTGATGATGTATTAAGCAACCCAAAACCATCTCATTCAGATTCGCTATAGATATCAGAGGGAATCAGTTTAGCTCAGTTCGCTGGCCAATTGGTTTACAGAGTATTGTAATGCCAATAACGTGGGTTCAATTCCTGTCACCTGTTTGAGGTTACCATTGAAGGACTCTCCTCTTCAACCTCTTCCCGTGCCTGACGTCTGGTGGCCCTCAGGTTAAATCACCACTAGTCGCTTCTCTCTAATAAGAAAGCAGCCCCTATGGTCTGGTAAGACTACGGCAACACAACTACAAAGGTATCAGAGAAAGTTGAGACCTTAATCCTGTTTATCTGAATTGGAAAGATTGGCACTTTCAGAAAGCACAGACCTTTGTTACGTGCTGTAGCAGAAAACAAATGTTATTCATTGCAAAAGTTAAACTCGATTATTCAAGAAACTGTGCAATAGAATTTCTAGGAAAAATATTGTATTGATGTAATAGTTTCTGTTAATTAAATAGTTTATTTTAATTAAACAGCTTATTTGTCCAAACATTTAATGAGTAGCTTTCCTGGGTGGTCAGGCAGCGTTTTTGTGATGATCTTAGAACCCATGGTTCTGCAACCCAGTAATTTTTAAAAAAGTTTTCTTTCAGTCCAATTAGGATTAGTGCCCATTATTTACCCCATGCCTTTAAACCCAGCTGGGATTCCCGCCCCCGTTACTTGCAGAACAGTGAGTCCTCGGGTACAAGCTATCAACACCACACAAGTAATCAACCAACAGGGGGCATAAGATATCACATGAAGACTGCACCCTTCGAGACCCCCCCTCCTATTTTCGGTTTTAATGTTGTGAAGTCCCTATGCTTTCAATTCATCCTCTGTGCTCTCCTAGGCCATTCAAATATGTTTCAGAGACAAACCTTGAAGGATTCTAACAGTATAAGGATAAGAGTCAAAACTGGTCATTTGTTAGTGGATCTTTTTGTCTCCTTTAATCTCTATTTTCCTTCTTTCATTTCTCCATTTTGTTCTTATTGCCCTGGTCACTTTAGCTCATGTTCAACCAATCAAAATGTGCTCAAATGCTATGAACAAGTGTCAATGATCAAGTTCAGCAGCTCAACTCTGAAGTCGTGGAGTGAAGGGGGTTTGACAACCCCCCAGAATTGCCTTGGATGCTACTAGATTCTGGATTAGTGGTGCTGGAAGAGCACAGCAGTTCAGGCATCATCCAAGGAGCTTCGAAATTGACATTTCGGGCAAAAGCCCTTCATCAGGAATAAAGGCAGTGAGCCTGGAGCGTGGAGAGATAAGCTAGAGGAGGGTGGGGGTGGGGAGAAAGTAGCATACAGTACAATGGGAGAGTGGGGGAGGGGATGAAGGTGATAGGTCAGGGAGGAGAGGGTGGAGTGGATAGGTGAAAAACGACAGGTAGGACAAGTCCGGACAAGTCATGGGGACAGTGGTGAGCTGGAAGTTTAGAACTATGGTGAGGTGGGGGAAGGGGAAATGAGGAAACTGTTGAAGTCCACATTGATGCCCTGGGGTTGAAGTGTTCCGAGGCGGAAGATGAGGCGTTCTTCCTCCAGGCGTCTGGTGGTGAGGGAGCGGCGGTGAAGGAGGCCCAGGACCTCCATGTCCCCGGCAGAGTGGGAGGGGGAGTTGAAATGTTGGGCCACGGGCGGT
>NC_057732.1:40109373-40141875 GCF_004010195.1 Chiloscyllium plagiosum | reverse complement strand
CGTGGACCTGACCAGGTTGTCACGAAGTGAACGGTCTTTGCGGAAGGCGGAAAGGTGTGGGGAGGGAAATATATCCCTGGTGGTGGGGTCTGTTTGGAGGTGGCGGAAATGTCGGCGGATGATTTGGTTTATGCGAAGGTTGGTAGGGTGGAAGGTGAGCACCAGGGGCGTTCTGTCCTTGTTACGGTTGGAGGGGTGGGGTCTGAGGGCGGAGATGCGGGATGTAGACAAGATGCATTGGAGGGCATCTTGCGAAGGTTGGTAGGGTGGAAGGTGAGCACCAGGGGCGTTTTGTCCTTGTTACAGTTGGAGGGGTGGGGTCTGAGGGCCGAGATGCGGGATGTAGACGAGATGTGTTGGAGGGCATCTTTCGAAGGTTGGTAGGGTGGAAGGTGAGCACCCCTACTGCAAATCCTCTTGCAAGGATGCCTGCCTTGAAGAAGTTTTCCTCCTCTTGCTACAAGAATCTCAGGGAGTCCCTCTCCCACTGCAACTATGCTAATTTCTCCCCACCCCCACCCTCCTCTAGCTTATCTCTCCACACTCCAGGCTCACTGCCTTTATTCCTGATGAAGGGCTTTTGCCCAAAACGTTGATTTCAAAGCTCCTTGGATGCTGCCTGAACTGCTGTGCTCTTCCAGCACCACTAATCCAGAATCTGGTTTCCAGCATCTGCAGTCATTGTTTTTACCTCTTGGACTCTACTAGATTAATCTCTGGGACTCTGTTGCAAGTCTATCCCGGGAGAAAAAAAATCATGTGGGCAAGGAAACAAATTGTGTTTTTCAAAACTAATTTCTGCAAACACTTATCTACCAGTAAGAAAGATATTGGAGGTGAGGATAAAAGGCGACTTGACTGACAGAATCATCTAACTGGTTAATGAGGAGTGAATTAGTTTCCTGATTGTTTTTAGAAAGGTGGTATACTGCATAAATGGACACGTCGGGCAGCCAATGGCAGATTTGTGGGGATGGGGCATTTGGAAGCCGATAATCATGTGGTGAAATCTTCAGGAATATGTGCAAACAAAATTGGCAACCATTGGATGGCTGTGCATTGGGAAACTGGGGAGTGGGGGATGTGATTGTGATGTATCAAATTATGAGGGGCATATGCAGCATAAAAAGAAATGAACTTTTCCCCTTGGGGGAGGGATTAATCACCAGGGGCATTGATTTAAGGTAAGGAGTGGGCAGGAGGTTTACAGGGAAAAAATGGAAAAACAAAATTCACTCAAGGGAATCTGGAACTCACTGCCTGTAAGGGTGTTAGAGGCAGAACCCCTTTAAGAGTTATTCAGATGTACATTGCAATGCCAAAGCATATAAGGCAAAATGTTATAAAATCAGGTTAGAATAATTAGGTGGTTGTTTTTGACCAACACAGACTCAATAGTCCAAAGGGCCTTTTGCTGTGCTGTAGGCCACGAGAACTCTCTGATTACCCTCTAGTTAATGTCACCTGTTAACATGAGCCTTGGCATTAAACCATTTGTGGATTGGAGAAAGTAACGAACAAACCTTAATAAAAGCAGATGATTAAGATTCACAATCTGTCATTGACTTAGCTGCCTTCATACTGAAGCTTTTGGTGTATGCCAAAAGATACAAGACAGATTCTGGGGTCTCACTTTAAATCAAGCTCTCACCATAGAGCTCGGTCTTCATGTGCTGATGTACATTCACAAGGCACCAGCCCCAGATGGCAACCATTCTCCAGTATAAACAGGATCATCCGCTATTGAAAATAATGCATACAAGCAATAAGCTTATATTGGCATCAAGACTCCCTTTTCCTGGTGTGACTTTACCCTAGAGCTATGACCATTGTCAACAAATTAGATGATGTAGGAGGGCTGGCCATCACCCAAACTATTGTCCTTCACCACTACGCACAGCTCTCAGTCCGGCTGTATTCCAGTCTTATACATGGGGCAACTCCACTAATACATAAGGAGCTCATTGAGAATTGTCAGCCTGTTTTACCCTGCTCCACTCTCTGGAAAAGACAACGATGCAGGGCTAAAACTCTACATTGTTTCCTTGTGATCCCACATGCCTAGGATGCTTATTTGTGCCAAACAAGATTTTTCTGCCAATCTGTGGACCTCGTGTGCCACCAATTGAGAATCTCAAGGGTTGGATTTTATCAAGCCATGAGAAAGGCTGTTAATCCAGGAACCTCATGTTTTCCTGCCAATGTTATCAGTGACAAGAAGCTCAGTAGCTCAGTCAGAGGCAGGTAGTCAATTAGTTTGACCACTTCCCAACTCCCCTTCGCATGAAAATGCCCTTTTTCTCTTTCCAAAGACTCAGATATGGTCATTTATAATGATGATGATGCTGAGCATCTAACCCTTTGTTGGGAAATACTTCAGAGATGGTTATCATCCTCAATTAGGCAGAGGTCCCGGGGTGGCCTCTTATTTAGCAGCGATCAGTAACATGCCATCCTGGATTCTGCTGCCCTCCACATGGGCCAGGTTCTGTCGGCCTTGATACTGGGATTATTTACTTCTCCCAAAATATTCCAGCCTTCACTTCAATGAATATAACTTCACAGAGGGCACAATGACAAGCTTCCAAATGACCCAGTTGTGTGACAATTCCTTGCTATAATTTTGGATGGCTGACTGCATACTTTGATTGAATTTTCAAAGCACACATGTCAGGGAAAATGACATTTACTTACCCAATAAACGTCTCCTGGCTGTAAACAGCCACTAGAAAAGCACCAAGAACCAATACGGCCCTCATTTTCATCAGGAAACATGTCAAAAAGCTTCTTTCACTGACGTTTATAAAGATTTCTTATCTTAGTCCAAGTGCCTTTATTAATTATTGCCTAAAGTTTATATATTTTTTCCCCTTGTATCTTTTGTCTCCCTGCTGTCCAGTTCCCACAGTACAATGAGCTGAATTCAACCACACCTCCAGTTTCTGCCAGTCCCTATTTAGAATTCACAACACCTGCTGAGAGGAGAATTTATCCCATAACATGTTCTTTCTGCACCCTTGAAATTCACAGGACTAAAGGCTGATAACAAGTTTTAAGAACATATTGTCATGTTTCATTTCGTTTAAAGAATATGAAGCTTCTATATTTCACTTCTGGTCCATTCTCCAACAAAGGCTCTGCACTAACCATGTCTGAGGCCATTGCAGTGACACTACCTTCCTCTCCTCGCCCCCGTAAACTATGCAGGTTTTTGCCAGGTCTACTCTGAAACCATACCCAGGTTATTGTGAAATACCAACCCTAAAGCTTCAGTACTTGGCAACAAACTTAAAAGCTTTGGACTTTAATATAACAGAAAACTGTTAAAAATGGCCTAGGACACTAAAATGGCTGCCAAAGTCACCTGACCTGAAGATAGCCAAACTCAACAAAGAATTTATAAAAGAATGGCTGATAACATGACAAACGACAAAGGGCTGAACAGGCCTTTGTCTTGAAACTGGATTAGTGGTGCTAGAAGAGCACAGCAGTTCAGGCAGTATCTGAGGAGCAGTAAAATCGACGTTTCAAGCAAAAGTCCTTCATCAGGAATACAATCTGATTTTACTGCTCCTCGAATGCTGTCTGAACTGCTATGCTCTTCCAGCACCACTAATCCAGAATCTGGTTTCCAGCATCTGCAGTCATTGTTTTTACCTTTGTCTTGAAACTTTTTAATACACCTTATCCAAGGGTAATTACCTGGACTTGTAATGCAAAAAGGTGGCTAGAATCACCCTCCCATCCTGCATTTCTCCCACCCCCACCCCGAGAGCCCTCTGAGAGGAAAACATTCCTCATTTGGCTTTAAATGGGACTATCCCTTTTAATTCTAAACTCCCAACAAGGGGAAATGTCTCAGTATCTGAGAATTTGCTCTGCCAGGTTAGTATATCAGTAATCCTAATAATCTGTTAAAGGACAGGTTGTGTACTTGCTGGGATAGTCTGCAAGTCTCATTGGGTACTGAAGTTTGCAGCAATGATGACAACACTCTGAGCTTCCATGGCATCAAGCTTGGGTCCCATGACCTCAGTCTATACAGTGCGGACACTGTGGATATTTCTCCAGCCATTCTGGAGAGACGATTTCTGACGTGATGATTCCCGAGGAGACTGGAATATCAGCCTCTGCTCACTACATCACGGGTAGTTCCGCAACTATCATTGTGGAGCTGGTCACAGATTTCATGCTGGAAATGCCGGGGTCCAATCTGAGCAAATCTCTGGGCCAAATTGGAGTAAGCTCCACACTGCTTAACAATGATGACAGGCCACCTGGAAGTTCTGCCAATGCATCAAGCTTCACAGTGTGCACCCTGACTACCACCTTGTCAAATGCCCAGAACTAATCTGTGGTGTTGCCCTCTAGGGAACCGGCACATGAACCATTCTTGCTAAAAGGCAGGATGAGCAGAGTAGTAATCTTAGGATTGCTACTGGTGCCACGGGCTAGCAAGGCTAGGAACAGGGAGCGAGTGCAGATAAACACGTGGTTGCAGGGCTGGTGTAGGAGGGAGGGCTTTGGATATGTGGATCATTGAGGGCTTTAGATATGTGGATCACCTTCTGGGGAAAGTGGGATCTTTACAAGATGGACCTGAACTGGAGTGGCACCAATACCCTGGGCAGGGGGTTTGCTAGAGCTCTTCAGGAGGGTTTAAACTAGTTTGGCAGGGGGTAGGAACCTGAGCTGTGGGTCTGAGGATAGAGTAGCTAGTGAACAGTCAGATACAGCGTGCAGAGAGTCTGTGAGGAGGGATAGACTGTTGATAGGATAAAGTTACAGTCAATGTGATGGGTTGAAGTGTGTCTATTTTAATGCAAGAAGCATCAGGGATAAGGGTGATGAACTTAGTGCATGGATCAGTGCTTGGAGCTATGATGTTGTAGCCATTACAGACACTTGGATATCACAGGGGCAGGAATGGTTATATGGATGTTCCAGGGTTTAGATGTTACAAAAGGAACAGAGGGGGAAGTAAAAGAGGTGGGGGAGTGGTATTGCTAATCAGAGAGAAAGGGAGCTCATTGAGGAGGGTTTGTCTACAGAGTCAGTATGGGTGGAAGTCAGAAATATGAAAGGAGCAGTCACTTGATTGGGAGTTTTCTCTAGACTCCCCAGTAGCAACAGAGACATGGAGGAGCAGATTGGGAGTCTGAGTTTGGAAAGGTGCAGAAGTATCAGGGTTGTTGCTATGGGTGACTTTAACTTTCCTAATATTGATTGGAACCTCCTTAGTTCAAATAGTTTGGATGGAGCAGTTTATGTCAGGTGTGTCCAAGAAGGATTCCTGACTCAATATGTAGATAGGCCAACTAGAGGAGAGACCATATGGATTTGGTGATTGACAACAAACCAGTTCAGGTGTCAAATCTCTCAATGAGAGAGCATTTCAGTGATAATGGCCTTTACTGTAGTCATGGAGAGGAATAGGAGCAGACAGAATGGGAAAGTGTTTAATTGGGGGTGGGAGCATTACAATGCTATTAGGCAGGAACTGGGGCACCTAAACTGGGAACAGATATTCTCAGGGAAATGCATGATAGAAATGTGGAGGTTGTTTAGGGAGCGTTTGCTGATAGTGCTGGACAGGTTTGTCCCACTGAGGCAAGGAAGGATTGGTAGGGTAATGGAACTTTTGGTGACAAGGGATGTGAAACATCTAGTCAAGAGGAAGAAGGAACTTACTTAAGGTTGAGGAGGCAAGGATCAGACAGGGCTTTAGAGGGTTACAAGGTAGCCAGGAAGGAACTGAGAGGGTAGGAGAGCCAGAAGGGAGCATAAAAGGGATTAAGGAAAACCCTACAGCATTCTACACTTATGTGAGGAACAAGAGGAGAGCCAGAGTGAGGGTAGGGCTGATCAGGAACTTGTGTCTGGAGAAGATGGGGGAGGTCTTTAATGAATACTTCACTTCAGTATTGACTACTGAGAGGGACGTTGAACATTTATGAGGACAGCATGAAATAGGCTGATATGCTTGAACGGGTTGATGTTAAGAAGGATGATGAGCTGAAAATTTTGAAAAGCATAGCAATTGATATCCTGGGCCAGACAGGATATACCCAAGGTTAGTACAGGAAGCAAGGGAAGAGGTTGCTGTGCCTTTGGTGATGATCTTTGCATCCTCACTGTCCACTGGAGTAGTGCCAGATGACTGGAGGGTGGCAAATGTTATTCCCTTGTTCAAGAAAGAGAAAAGGGATAATCCTGGAAATTACAGTCTAGTCAGTCTTACATCTGTGGTGGGCAAATTATTGGAGAGGATTCTGAGACACAGGATTTATGATTACTTGGAAAGCCATAGTATGATTAGAAATAGTCAGCAAGGCTTTGTGAGGGGCAGGTCATGCAACACAAGCTTTATTGAATTCTTTAAGGATGTGGCAAAACATATTGATGAAGGTAGAGCAGTGGGTGTGCTGTACATGGATTTTAGCAAGGCATTTGATAAAGTTCCCTATGGTAGGCTCATTCAGAAAGAAAGGAGGCATGGGATATAGAGAAACTGTCTGTCTGAATACAGAATTGGCTGGCCCAAAGAAGACAAAGGATGGAAGTAGATGGAATGGATTCAGCCTGGAGCTTGGTGACCAGTGGTGTTCTGCAGGGATCTGTTCTGGAACCTCTGTTATTTGTGAGTTTTATAATTGACTTGGATGAGGAAGTGGACGGGTGGGTGAGTAAGTTTGCTGATGACACGAAGGGTGGTGGAGTGGTGGATAGTGTAGGGGGCTGTTATCGGTTGCAAAGGGACATTGACAGGACGCAGAACTGGGCTGATAGGTGGCAGATGGAAATGGGTGAAGTTATTCATTTTGGAAGGTCAACTTTGAATACAGAATACAGGGTAAAAGGCAGGATTCTTGGTAGTGTGGAGGAACAAAGGGATCTTGGGGTCCATGTCCATAGCTCCCTCAAAGTTGTCACCCAAGTTTATAGGGTTGTTCAAAAGAAATAATATGGTGTGTTGGCTTTCATTATCAGGGGAATTGAGTTTAAGAGCTGCAGCTCTATAGAGTCCTAGTTAGACCACAGTTGGAACATTGTGTTCAGTTCAGGTCGTCTCATTATAGGAAGGATGTGGAAGCTTTAGAGAGGGTGCAGAGAAGATTTACCAGGTTGCTACCTGGACTGGAGGGCATGTTTTCTGAAGAAAGGTTGAGGGGACTAGGGTTTTTCTAGTTGAGTGAAGAAGGATGAGAGGTGACTTGATACAGGTGTACAAAATGATGAGAGGCATGGATAGAGTGAATAGTCAGAGAGTTCTTCCCAGGGCAGAAGTGGCTATCACAAGAAGGTATAATTTTAAGGTGATTGGAGGAAGGTTTAGGGGAGATGGCAGAGGTGGGGGGTTCTTTACACAGAGAGTGGTGGGTGTGCGGAATGCACAGACAGTGGTGGTAGTAGAGTCAGATATATTAGGGACAATGAAGTGACTCTTGAATAGTTATGTGGATGATAGTACAATAAAGGGTATGTAGGTTAGTTTGATCATAGAGTAGGATAAAAGGTCAGCATGACATCAAGGACTGAAGGGCCTGTACTGTGCTGTACTGTTCTATGTTCTATGTTCTGTGTTCTATGTTCTCTGAAGGTCTGGTTGTAGTCCACTATCACCAGCTGAGTTGCCATGTGCAGATCCTGACTCTATGCTGCTTTCAGGCCACAGAGCACAATGAAGGTGAGATGGGATTGCGAAGGGCCATAAAGGACACAGACATACCATTATCCAGATTGTTCATAGTGATGCTAAATGCCATAGTCTCTGTTCCAGCAGTCCTCATGACGTGGAGCACAGTCTCCTCTTGAGGGGTCATGTGGTACGGCTGTGCCTGTGCCCCTCCTGCTCCGCTCAGTTCCCTCATGTCCTGGGCACCTTGTCCTGCATGAGAAAGGAGAGCGTTTCGATGAGTTGATGCAATGTGATTGGATGGTATGCCTACAAATAGCTGATGAGCTGGAGGTATGTGGAGGCAGCAAGAGTTGGGCGCAAGGTTGACATCATTGTAAGACATGTGAGGGTGAAGTGGTCTGGATGGTAGGCATGAGTTCTGATTGTCGATCAGAAAGTAATGGGACCCCAGTGCATGAAGCAATGTGTTAAGGGTGATGGTGTGAGAGATAGGAGACATCCAGTGAGGACCCTTTCACTGAACTCGGTTACTCATGTCAGGTCATTAGACTTCTTGTAGCATTGTTGTCACATCTTCAGGGCTAGAGTCTGGGATTTGACTTCCCTGGTCACCTACTCCCATTATTTTCTCAAAGATCACTTTGGTGTCTGCGGGCCCCCTGTGGAATTGTTGTTTCTCCCCTACTTTGCAAGCCCTGTATTAATTCCTCCAGAGCCAAGTCAGTAATCCTCGTATTGCTCCATTCATTGTCTTTCTCCTTACAGCTAATTTCTGTACTGGTAGCAGCTTCTATAAAATTTGTCCAGCTCCCCTTTAAGACATGCCACCTAGCTGCAAGACATGATAGCCACACACACTGCCCCCTTTTCACCATCCAGCTAGTCAGTGGCATGTTCAGTGCTGGGCTATACAGTGAAAGCAGCATTTGGATGCCTTTCCCTTCCTAAATCCAGTCTCAGCTCCCCATTTGCACTGGCCACTTTGAAGATGAAGAACTTTCTGACTTTTATATGACCACATACAAATGACATTGGCTGCTTATTTGAGCTGAAAGCGACCCACTTTCCTGGTGTTCTGGTGGATCTGTCCCACGTCCTGATTCTTGCCCCTAATGGAAACATCCGGCCCATGTATTAAATTATAAATCAAGATCCAACATGAACTTGGCACTGAGTGTTGATCACAAGGAACTCATAGAATAATAGCCATTATTTGTGCAGTGATGTGCTCAAATACAATCAAAGGCAAACAATCAACAGTCAGCCAGAAATGTTTTCTTGCAGCTGAAAGTAAACTGGATCTTTAGCCAAGCAGAAGTAAAAAACAATGTTTTACTTCTTTTAAAGACGCTTTCCTTTCATGCACCAGTTAATATACCCAGTAAATTGGTAAATTTGTAGTGAAATGCATTACCATTATCTTTCATTGTATGTGATTCACATTCCTCTTATGCATCTTTCCCAATCTACATCATTCGAAAAGTTTTTTTCTCATTCCAGTTTTCTTTGTCCTTCTCCAAATTCATAGGCTCTGGCTGCTCTCCCTTGCACTTTATCAAGTGACCTGACTATGCTTGTGGGGTCAGTCGAAACACTTCATTAGATCAGAGCTGATCTAAATTTCAATGGCATTCGCCCACTGTTGCTCCCTTTATAATCTTATTCAATGACAAAAAATATATTGGCTTCGATCTAGAAAATACCAATTGACACCACCAGCACCACAGACGGTTTTTTGGAATGATTGTTATGAGAAGGTGTGCATGTGTGCGTGTGTCTATTAGATTAGATTATTTACAGTGTGGAAACAGGCCCTTCGGCCCAACAAGTCCACACCGCCCCGCCGAAGCGCAACCCACCCATACCCCTAGATTTACCCCTTACCTAACACTATTGGCAATTTAGCATGGCCAATTCACCTGACCTGCAATTCTTTGGACTGTGGGAGGAAACCGGAGCACCCGGAGGAAACCCACGCAGACACGGGGAGAACGTGCAAACTCCACACAGTCAGTCGCCTGAGGCGGGAATTGAACCTGGGTCTCTGGCGCTGTGAGGCAGCAGTGCTAACCACTGTGCCACCGTGCCGCCCACTATTGTATACAATTGATCCATTTCCTCCTGGCAAGTTGAAGTAGTGAACAGCCTGGGTAAATTCTCCTGATTGTTAGCCAATGTGTCTCTGTTGGAAAGCTTGTCTATTGAATGGGAACTTGCCTGGGCTGCTCCTTGAACAGACTGTGAACACCTATTGCTTGGTAACGCACATTAGAAGTGGATAAGGTACTAGAGGACAGTGGAAAAGCACGTTTAAAAGATGAAGGAAGAAATCTGGAGGAAACGAAAGAATACTTTCCATTTAACAAAATATGATCATTCCATCAATGAAGCATGTTACAAACATTTTACTGAATATTCCCTTAAACTGGCTCATCATAACATGTGCTACCCCAACAGGTCCTGGAAGATTCAGTCCACTGTATGACCACTGCTGCCCCCGTCACAAAGATGGTCCTTTTTTTGAAAAGCTGCTTCTTTTCCCTAGGATACTGTGTCCTTGATTATTTTCAGGGGGTCGTAAACAATCCTGGCTCCGAATCAGCTGGGTTGGTACCAAGATGAAAATGGTATTGGAGGGTCTTTTCGTTTTTACATAAACAGATGAGACTTCAGGCTAACGTTTTCATGATTTAGAAGTGACCTGTATAATGAAAGAGGAGTGGAAGCTGGAGTCTTGTTTGAGTCAGTGTAACAGTGGGCTGTGTGGAAACAGGCTACTAGACCCTATCTCCTTCTGCCCTTCTAACTTCGACCTGTCAGCCTTTGTTTCATTTTCACTCTATGTTTGAGGAGTTTGTTTATTGGGACTGTTGTGTATTTTTGGAATAGCATAATTCAGTCTAGTTTGGATAGACTGAGTTCTATGGGTATTCTATAATCTCTTCTTTGTGTTTCTTTCTGTAATTTTGTGAATAACATTTTGTCTGTTTTAAAACCTAGTAGTCAACCAAGCTAACTTACTCCGGGCAATTTTCACTGTACACTTACCGAAACAAATTGCAAAGTTACGTATGGGCTGCCTGCTTAAGAATGTTTGAGTGGTCTGGTCTAATCCATAACAGATTGGGGGTTCTTTGTGGGATTTAAATAGTGAGGGCTAGTAGCTGGTTCCTTTATTTCAGGTGTTGGTTTGGTTGGGTAGACAAAGGCTGTTTCAGTCGCCAAGAGTTTTCTGGAGGTGGACGAGGTGAACTTAATAGTTTTACACAAGGTGAATAAGACCAGCTGCTGGAATGAGCAGACTTTTTTTTCATTTCAAAAATATACTTTATTCATAAAATATTTTGATAATCTGTACAATTGGTCATGCCATACATACATAAACATTCCATTTCTTTGCATACACAGACAGAGTAATCATTCATATATACAGGTCCGAACGATTACTATCCACCTATTTAGCTGTGGGGTCAGCGGAGCCCCCTTATTGCGTCAGCCCCCTGTGCTTAGGCAGGCAGACGTTACATGGTGGTCTTTCCCCACTGCGCCTTGGCGGCAGCTGCCCCAAGCTTCAGCGCGTCCCTCAACACGTAGTCCTGGATCTTGGAATGTGCCAATCTGCAACACTCCGTCGGGGTCAACTCCTTCAGCTGGAAGATCAACAGGTTTCAGACCGCCCAGAGAGCGTCCTTCACCGAGTTGATGATCCTCCAGGCATGCTGGGGCTGGAGCTGTCTCCTTGTGTGAGGAAAGGAGAGATAATTTCAGCAGTAGCTCAGCATTTAAACCTGCTGGAAACACCATCAGGATCGGTAGAGATGGCAAGGATTCAATTGCAAATGAAGCAACTTGAATCAGAGGCGAGAGATAAGGAAATAGCAGCAAAAATGAAGCAGTTTGAGTAACAATTAAAAGCTGAAGAGAGGGAAAAGAGAGCAGCAGAAGATAAAGAAAAAGAACAAAGGGCTTTAGAAAAAGAGAAAGAAAAACAGTGTTTGAACTTCAAAGATTGACACATAAAAAGTTTAAAAGGGTGGAGATCAAGGCTGAAAGCAAGTCTAGTGAGGATGAGCAAGCCTAGTAGTCAAAAGCCTAGTGAGAAACTGTGTAAGTATGTTCAAACATTGCCTAAATTTAATGAGGAGGATGTGGAAGCCTTTTTCATCTCATTTGAAAAAGTAGCTAAACAAATGCAGTGGCCAGTGACCATGATTCCTGATGAAGGGTTTTTGCCCGAAAAGTCGATTTTGCCTGTCCTTGGATGCTGCCTGAATTGCTGTGCTCTTCCAGCACCACTGATCCAGAATCTGGTTTCCAGCATCTGCAGTCATTGTTTTTACCATGTGGGTTTTGTTGATCCAAACAAAACTTGTAGGTATAACCAGTGAGTCGTTGCATCACTATCAGAGGAGGTCTCTGGGGATATGAGGAAGTTAAAAAAAGCCACCTTAAGTGCATATGAGCTTGTACCAGAGGCCTACAGACAACATTTCAGGAATCTAAGGAGGGGCCCATGTCAAACCTATATTGAGTTTGAAAGGATCAAACAGAGTAATTTTGATAAGTGAATAAGAGCTTTAAAAGTAGAGCAAACCTACGACGCATTTAGAGAGGTAATTATTTTGGAGGAATTCAAAAATACACTGCCTGAAGCAGCGCAGACACATGTGGAAGAGCGGAGAGTTAAAATGGCAAGGTTAGCAGTTGAACTGGCTTGATGATTATGAGCTGGTCTGTAAAACACGGCTTGGCTTCCAGAATCAATTTCAGTCCATGAGGGATAGAAATTGGGACAAAGCAAAATCCTCCTGCGGTTGCAAGGGAAGGTAGGAGGTGCAACACTTGCGCCCACACCTCCCCCCTCACTTCTCTCCAAGGAAAACACGGCTTGGCTTCCAGAATCAATTTCAGTCCATGAGGGATAGAAATTGGGACAAAGCAAAATCCTCACGTGGAAAGGGAAAGGTAGATTTCAGTGAAGATCATAAGGATAGCTTACCAGAGGGTAAAAAGGAAACCCTTGAAATGGATGAAGAAGGTAAAAAGCTCCAATGTTTTCATTGTAATAAAGTGGGTCACATGAAATCACAGTGTTATTGGGCTCGGAGAAAGCCAGATGGAGGAAAACTGGACAAGCCTGGACGTTTTGTTGGCATGAGAACAGAAAGCACAATGGAAGCTAGAAAGCTGCATCAGAGGTTGATTAAGGAGGATATGCCAGATCTGCTTAAAAAATATACAGGGTTGAAACTTTATTGCTGGAACAGCACAGCAGGTCAGGCAGCATCCAGGGAACAGGAGATTCGACGTTTCGGGCACAGGCCCTTCTTCAGGAATGAGCAGAGAGTGTTCAGCAGGAGAAGATAAAAGGTAGGGAGGAGGGACTTGGAGGAGGGGCGTTGGAAATGTGATAGGTGGAAAGAGGTCAAGGTGAGGGTGATAGGTCGGAGTAGGGTGGAGGCGGAGAGGTCAAGAAGAAGACATTTCCAACTCCCCTCCTCCAAGTCCCTCCTCCCTACCTTTTATCTTCTCCTGCTGAACACTCTCTGCTCATTCCTGAAGAAGGGCCTGTGCCCGAAACGTCGAATCTCCTGTTCCCTGGATGCTGCCTGACCTGCTGTGCTGTTCCAGCAATAAAGTTTCAACTTTGATCTCCAGCATCTGCAGACCTCACTTTCTCCTTAAAAAATATACATGCAAGGGTAAAGTTTATTCACATAGGCCAGGAGTGGCAGATAAAGAAATTACAATATTAAGTGACACAGGTTTCTCTTAATCTGTGATGCTGAAGGATGAGGAGATATGCACTACTGAAGGACTACTGCCAGAAAAGGTGCTGGTAATGGGAATTTACGGTGAGACAAAAAGCTCTCAATTATGTAAATTGAGGCTAGAGAGTCCAGACAAGAGTGGAGAATTTGTGGCGGGAGCACTGGACAAATTTTCAGCTCCAGGAATACAATTTGTCCTTGCAAATGATATAGCTGATTCACTGTAGGCATGCAGTCTACTCTAGTTGAAAAGCCAGTGGAGACTCAGGCAACTGAAAAAATGCAGGATGTTAATCCAGGAATCTTCCCTGATTGTGTAGTAATGAGATCACAGAGTCACAAGCTGAAGCAGGAGAGATCAAAGGGAACAGATAAGGAAGCTGAAATAGCATTATCAAATACTTTTTTTGACTAGATAAGTGGGACAGAACAGGAGCAAATAGGTAAACGTGCAAGTATCTTCAGCTCTGCTAAGCTTATTGAGTTACAGCAGAAAGATGAGAACTATATATGTATCAAAAGGCATATATAGAGAGGGTGCATGAATACATCCCTGTGTGTTATTACTTAATAAATAATGTCTCAATGGGGAAATGGAGACCATCACATATTCAAGCAGATGAGAAAGGGGCAGAAGTTCATCAGATTGTTTTATCAGTAGTGTATAGAAAGGATGTGTTGCGAATGGCACATAAGCTACCACTTAGAGGTCATTTAGGGGTGAGGAAAACGCAGGCTAAAATACAAGAACTTTTTAACTGGCCCGGACTGCACAAGGATGCAGTTTAATTTTGCCAGAAGTGTCATACATGTTAGTTAATCGGAAAACCACAGGCAGTAATAAAACCTGCACCTTTAATACCCATTCCAGCATTTGAAGAACCTTTCACAAGAGTCTTGATTGATTGCATAGGTCCCCTACCTCAAACAAAAAGTGGGAATAAGTATTTATTAACAATAATGGGTGTGTCAAATAGATTTCCCGAGACAGTCCCATAGCGTAATATCACAGCAACCCATTCCAGCATTTGAAGAACCTTTCACAAGAGTCTTGATTGATTGCATAGATCCCCTACCTCAAACAAAAAGTGGGAATAAGTATTTATTAACAATAATGGGTGTGTCGAATAGATTTCCCGAGACAGTCCCATAGCGTAATATCACAGCAAAAAGGGTTGCAGAGGAATTAATCAATTTTTTTTACTAGATACAGACTACCAATAGAGATCCAGTCAGATCAAGGGTCAAACTTCCCAACCAAACTATTCAAGGAGGTTATGGATAGCTTGGGAATAAAATAATTCAAATCAAATGCGTACCATCCAGAATCACAGGGAGCGCTAGAAAGGTGACATCAAACACTAAATACCATGTTGAGGGCTTATAGTCAATACTATGCAGATGATTGGGATAAGGAAGTTCCGTTTGGGCTTTTAACAATCAGAGATGCACCAAATGAATCGACCAAATTCAGTCCATTTGAATTAATGTTTTGGACATGAAGTAAGAGGACCGTTAAAATTGGTTAAGGAGAAATTAATAAGTCAGAATTCAGAGACCACCCATTTGGACTATGTGTCAAATTTTAGAGAACGACGAGAAAGAGCTGGGGAGTTGGATAGACAGCATTTAAAAGTATCACTGCACACAATGAAACAGAAAGCAGACAAGAAATCAAAAATTCGCAATTTTGCCATTGGGCATAAAGTATTGGTGTTACTTCCAGTAATAAGCGAACTGTTAAAAGCAAGTTTTAATGGACCTTATCAAATAGAGAGGAAATTGAGTGCGGTAAGCTACTTGATAAGGACTCCACACGGGAGAAACCTCACAGAGTGTGTCATGTGAATATGTTCAAAAGATATTTTGACAGAGAAGGAAAGCAAGAGGAGAAGGTGTTAATGATTACAACACAGAGGGAAGAACCAAGTTCAGAGGATTCTGAATTGAACATTCCTCAAGTCAAACTGGACAGTGAGGAAGTTGTCAAAAATTGGGATAAATTATTGAGTTACCTTCCACAAGAGAAGTGAAATTACCTGAAAGAGTTATTACTATCACATGGGGAGATATGCAGAAATAAACTGGGAAGTACTAACCTAATTGTGCATGGTGTAGATATAGGTGGTGCTGTTCCAATTAAGCAACATCCTCATAGACATAACCCTCAAAAATTGACACAGGTTCAGAAGGAGGTAGAAAGCATGCTCCAAGAAGGCATAATCAAAGTGAATTACGGTGACTGGACTCACGCACAGTCATGGTGCCAAAGCCAGATGGTACCCAATGGTTATGTGTGGACTATCGCAAAGTCAATGCAGTTACAAAGACTGATGCATATCCAATTCTGCGGTTGGAGGACTGTCTCAAAAAGTGGGACAGCAACTTACATTACTAAGTTGGACTTGCTGAAAGGCTGCTGGCAGGTACCTTTGTCAGAAAGAGCAAAGGCAATTTCACCTTTCATAATGCCAAATGGACTATATCATTTAAAGTCATGCCATTTGGTATGAAAAATGCTCCAACCACATTTCAGAGACTAACAAATAAGGTCATTGCCAGATTACCCAACTGTGTGGTGTATATTGATAATCTGGTGATTTTTAGTCACTCATGGAAGGAACACTTACAGCATTTTTCGGACTTGTTCAATCGACTTCAGAAGGCAGGCTTGGTGGTAAACCTAGCTAAAAGCGAATTTGCCAAAACCCAAGTCACCTTCCTGGGCCATGTTATTGGATACAGACAAATGACCCCATGGGATGCAAAAACAAAAGTAATTGGTGAATTTTCCACACCGTCGATGAAAAGAGCAATACTACGGTTTCTGGGATTGAGTGGATTTTAGCGAACAGTTGTGCCGAATTTTGGCTGCTCCAGTCACCAAAATGTTAAAAAACGGCAAGAAGTTTCAGTGGACAGCAGACTGTCAAAAGGCATCTGACAGCCTAAAAACTGTGTTAACCACTGCCCCAGTATTAGCCACATCGGATTAAACAAAGCCTTTCAAGGTGGTTATCAATGCTAGTGATGCGGGTGTCGATGCTGTGTTCCTGCAGGAGGGTGACAAGGGGATAGAAAGACCCATCGGGTATTTTTCCAGGCAGTTGACCATTGATCAACAGAAATATTCAATGGTGGAGAAAGAGACTTTGAGCTTGGTGTTGGCATTACAACATTTCAATGTTTATATTACCAGCAACACATCTGAGACAATCGTATACACTGATCATAAACCAATGACATTTGTGGAAAACTTTCAGGATAAAAATGCCAGACTGTTTAGATAGAGCCAGTTGTTACAGCCATTCAATTTGACCATTGTACATGTGGCAGGTCACAAAAACATGATTGCTGATGCATTGTCGAGATTCGGTTGAGATACAGAGGTGTTTGGTGGCGGGTGTGCCAAGTCTTGAATTCGAATGTGGTTGTGCATGTTTGCGTGTGTATAGTCAGTGTAGTGTATATGTGTGGTTTTAGATTACAAACCAAATTTTTTTAAGGGTTTTAAAAATGAAGCCATCTTTGGATATTGATGATTCATTATTTTTAAGGGGGGAGATGTCACAAAGCTGGTCCATTTTTCTAAAAGCTGTTCCTTTTCTCAAGGATACTGTGTCCTTGATTATTTTCAGAGGGACTGTTAAAACAGTCTGGGCTCTGAATCGGCTGGGTTGGTACCAAGATGAAAAGGGTATTGGGAGACCTTTTTGTTTATACATAAACAGATGAGACTTGGCCAAAGCTTTCATGTTTTAGAAGTAACCTGTATAACGGAAGAGGAGTGGTCAGTCCTGCAAGCTGGAGTCTTGTTTGAGTCAGTGCAGCACTGGGCTGTGTGGAAACAGGCTCGAGACTCTATCTCCTTCTGCCCTTCTAACTTTGACCTGAAAGCCTTTGTTTCATTTTTACTCTTTGTTTGAGGAGTTTGTTTTTTGGGACTGTTGTGTATAATTAAGTCTAGTTTGGATAGACTGGGTTCTGTGGGTATTCTATATTCTATTCTTTGTGCTTCATTCCGTAATTTTGTGAATAAAGTTTTGTCTGTTTTAAAATGTGATAGTCAACCCAGCTAACCTACCCTGGGTAATTTTCACTGTACACTTACTGGAACAACTTGCAAAGTTAGGTCTGGGCTGCCTGCTTAAGAATATTTTGAGTGGTCTGGCCTAGTCCATAACACCCCTACTTAGAGCTCACAAAGTACACAGTGTCAGATGGTGACCAACACCAGGTAAAAGCATCACATTGAACTGAAAGAAAAGTACAAGAAATAGCTACATTTTATATTTCAATTCCCCACCCTCCCAGTAACTAACCTTCCCTGGATGGTCACAAAGATTCTGTTGCCTTCAAATAAATTATTAATGCACGACTGCATATATTCCAATCACCTAGTGTTGCGGTCACTGCACCCTTCTGCTCACAAAATAAACATGTTCATGTGAGAAAGTAAGGAACTGTAAGGGTGCACTTGTCATTGAAACATTGACCCTCAGGAGCTGAGCATGGATTGGATATAATTTGTCGAGTACATTTGTACAGTTGAAATGTTATGCAATTGAATGCCAACTCTTATGTCCAGAGGACTGGAATAGAAAGTGCAGGATGTTTTGCCCCACCTGGTTACACCTCACCTGCAATCTGGACACTATACCTTGGATTGAGGCCAGCACTAATTCAGTTGGGTTTAAATGTTCGCATGATTCTGAGCACAGCATATGTTCCAGCATTCACATTTAACTGGGCTGCAGTGTTATCTGAGGTAAGAATTCTCTTCTAACCTTATTTTTTGATCCCTCTTTGGTTCTGATACAGTAAAGGAAATCTGCAGCAAACCTCCTGAAGTTTATAGGTTTTACTTGTTAAGGGGACTTTGTTTTTGCAGCTCAGTGAGAGAAAAAAACTGTCCAGTGTCAACCTGAGACCAGATGGAGCACAGTGAAACCAGAATGTGACCTTGGTCTGTGTTGAAGAAGCTGATCATAGCCAGAAACTGGAGCAACACTTTATTCCAACTCCTGGTCACACGATGCTTACTCTTGATCATTATTAAGATCCTGAGGGGATTTGACCAGGTGGCTGTCGAAAGGATGTTTTCTCTTGCGGTAGAATCGAGAACTGGGGTCATAGTTTCGACATAAGGGATCACCTATTTAAAACAGAAATGCCGAAACACTTTCTCCTCTCAGAGGATTGTATTTGAAATTCCCTTCCTCAGAAGGCAGTGTTTGCAGAAACTTTAAATATTTTTAAAGTAGAGGTCGAGATTCTTGATTCCCAAGGCATGAACAAAGATATGGGATGTGTAGGAATGTAGAATTGAGAATAAAACTGGTCAGCCATGACTTAGTGAGTGACACAGCAGATTCAAACTGTTGAGTTGCCTCCTCTTGTGCAGTGCACCATCTGACCATATCATGCCCCAATGGTTAAATAAGCTACAGTATGTTTTGCAGAGCAGCGGGGAGCTTTCATTATAGAATCCGTACAGTGCAGTGTAAGATCATTTGGCCCACCAAGTGTGCAGTGACCCTCCAAAGAGCATTCCACTCTACCCCATAACCCTGCTAATCCATCTAGCCTGCACATCCCCAGACAGTATGGGCAATTTAGGATGGCTAATCCACCTAGCCTGCACATCTTTGGGCTGTGGGAGGAAATCGGAGCAGCTGGAGGAAACCCACACAGACACAGGGAGAACGTGCAAACTCCACACAGACTGGAATTGAATCCATGTCCCTGGCACTGTGAGGCAACAGTGATAACCACTGAACCAATGTACTGCTTGTTAGTTTATAATACCTTTTCCACAGATTCCCCCACAATACGTCTGGGACAATTATTTTTGGATGGGCTGCAGAATAAATTGTGCTGCTCAGTTGCATTGGTCACTTTGAGTCCATTGGGCAAATTGAAGTTCTCAGGCTGTGTAATCAGTAAAACACAGAGCTGGTCAAACACTTGTCATTGAAACATTGACCCTCAGGAGCTGAGCATGGATTGGATACAATTTGTGGAGTACATTTGTACAGTTGAAATGTTATGCAATTGAATGTCAACTCTTATGTCCAGAGGACTGGAATAGAAAGTGCAGGATGTTTTGCCCCACCTGGTTACACCCTCACCTGCAATCTGGGCACTATACCTTGGATGGAGGCCAGCACCAATTCAACAAAAGCTCTGAGAGTTAGATTACAAGGACAGAGGGCATATATTAGGCTTGTACTTCCTGGGATATTTTAGTTGAGTGGTGATTTGCTTGATAATTTAGAGTTTTTAAAAAAATGATAGGCTAGATAGTAGCAGTTTTCTGCTAGAGTGAGTGTATAGGATACAGGGACATTAATATTAAAATCAAAGCCAGGTCATTCAGGAAAGTAGTTAGGAAACACTTCTTCTTGCAAAGGATAATAGACATGTTCAACTCCCTCTCACAACAGCAGCTAGGTTAATGAATCGTTTTCAGTTGATGTGAGTGAGTTTATCCTAAACAAAGACATAAAGGGATGTGAAACCAATGCTACTGAATGGAGTGAAGATACAGATCAGCCTTGATTCTCACTGAACAGTGGAAAAGGCTCAGCCTGTGAAATGTACCTAAATCTAGTGTTGAGACCTAAGCTGGATCTCATGGGAAGCTGAGTGAAAAGCCTCCTTCTGAGATATTCTCTCAAATGCCCCCAAATTCTGACATGATACCCATTTCACACCCCTCGGGCCAACGGGATTGTAACTGTAGGATTCCCCCATATAAATTCATGTTGCTGTGGAGTAAAACCACTCTGATGTTTAACACTGTCGGACAAGAACCTCGGAGGTTGAGGAGTGACCTTATAGAGGTTTACAAAATCATGAGTGGCATGGATAGGATAAATAGGCAAAGTCTTTTCCCTGGGGTCAGCGAGTCCAGAACTAGAGGGCATAGGGTTAGGGTGAAAGGGGAAAGATATAAAAGAGACCTAAGGGGCAACTTTTTCACACAGAGGGTGGTACGTGTATGAAATGAGCTGCCAGAGGAAGTGGTGGAGGCTGGTACAATTGCAACATTTAAAAAGATTTTGGATGGGTATATGAATAGGAAGGGTTAGGAGGGATATGGGCCGGGTGCTGGCAGGTTGGACTAGATTGGGTCGGGATATCTGGTCGACATGGACAGGTTGGACGGAATGGTCTGTTTCCATGCTGTACATCTCAATGACTATAACCTGGTGTTGTGTGACATTTAACTTTATTCTTTTTAAAGGCACTGAGTGAGAAAATGGACTCAAGTAAAGAGCACACTGCCTGCACCTTTAATCATCTGCTCAACGTGAGCAGTGAGCAATAACAGTGATTCAGAATTGACATTGCACTGCATTATATTTTATAAGTTCTCTAATTGTATCGTTACAGGACCTTGATGAAAATCTCATCTGACTTGAAGATATAGCGGCGGATCAATTTAAGTGAGTCTGTGAAGATGAACAGTTGTCATGCTGGTCTGTTCAGTGGGAAACAGATTTGCTTTCTAATACTGCTTTTCCTTTCAACACTTTCATTGCTCACCATGTACATGTTTGACCATATGCATTATTGTGAAGAAAATAATAAGCTCACATTATTTGGACAGAATTTTTCCAAACATTTGGAAAATGTCACCACCTTACAGATGACCACCAATCTCTCAAACTGCCTCAAAAATGAAGATTACGAGTCTTTCAAAGCCATCAGGTCTTCCAAAGGCATGTGGACTATCATACCAAGTGGGAGGTTTGGCAACCTCATGGGACAATATGCAACATTGTTTGCTTTGGCCAGGTTAAACAAGAAACAAGCCTACATTTTTCCAAATATGGCGAATAGCCTGTCTCAGACCTTCAAACTTACTCTTCCCATGCTTCACCAAGAAACAAAGACCCAGATCCCTTGGCAAAACTATCACATTGCTGACTGGATGGATGAAAAGTATAAAAATATCTTAGGAGACTACATTAAACTCTCTGGATATCCATCCTCTTGGACATTCTACCATCACATTCGAGAAGAAATACTGCGTGAGTTCTCTTTTCATGAGTATGTCACAGAGAAGGTCAACTTGTATTTAACAAAAATAACAGCACAGCGTCAAAATGTTACTTTTGTTGGTGTTCATGTTCGAAGAGGAGATTATGTGCATGTCATGCCAAAGATATGGAAGGGTGTCATTGCAGATAGAAACTACCTGGAGAAAGCCATGGCATACTTCAGAAATAAGTACAAGGATGTTATCTTCATAGTGACAAGCAATGGATTAGATTGGTGTCGTAAGAATATCAATACCTCCAATGGAGATGTTTACTTCTTAGGAGATGGGAATGAATCTAAACCACAAACAGACTTTGCTATTCTTGCTCACTGCAACCACACCATAATGACCATTGGCACTTTTGGATTCTGGGCTGCCTACCTTGCTGGTGGGGATGTCATCTACCTCACAAACTTCACTTTACCTGACTCACCTTTCCTTAAAGTGTTTAAGTACGAGGCAGCCTTCCTGCCAGAATGGATTGGGATTGCTGCTGATCTCTCACCTCTTCTGAACCAGAGCCTTAACGTTTAAATGTTGGCATTTTGGTTTGGGTCTGGGGTCACATCCACAGAGCAGGCATGTCAAAAAAATCTCTCAATGAGGCTTGTACGTCTCCCTTTGCAACATCAAAATGGATTCTCAACAGGTTCAGTTTTCTGAGTAAAAAGTTATTGTAAGCATTTCTTGTGACCACGTTATTTTAAATTTGCCTTTTTATTCATTTCTACTTAGACCATCTTCTCCTATTTCCCACCTCATCTTGAAGCAATAAATAAACGTCATTTAATAAGGCAATGAAATGCAAATAAAACCATTTTTTCTGTTAGGTCTAGAGTTAGAGTCATAAAGTTCTACAGCACAAAAGGAGGCATCATGCCTGGTCCAGTTCCTTTGAAGAGTCATCCAGTTCGTCCCACTTCCTGGTCTTTCCTTACAAATCTGCACTTTTTTTTAAATCATGTAACGAATTCCAATTTGTAAGGTTTTATTGAATCTGTTTCAATTAACCCATTGGGCAGTGGATTCCAGGTCACAACCACTCACCATGTAAAACAAGTACTCCTCAACTGCCCCAATTAGTTTCCCAGTTATATTAAACTGGCCTTCTTGCCATTGGAAATGGTTTCTCCCTATCTACTCTATCATAATCCTTCAATATTTTGAGCAGCTTTATCAAATCTCCCCTTAGCCTTCTCCACCAATAAGGGGAAAAATCTCAGTTTTTCTTGTCTTTCAATACTCTGATTCAAATACCTTTCTAATAGACCTCATCTGCCCCTTCTGTACAAGTGTCAGAGTATCACTGTCGGAGTGCCAATGTCAGAGTCCAAGTGAGGCCGTGCTGTCCTTCTGAACATATGGAGTCAAAAGTGAGATCATATTCTCCAACTGAACATCTCACCGATGAGTTACCCATCCCCATTATACTACTGATTAGACTTTTTTGCCCTATTTCACATTTTATTCAATGCCATTATATCTATTTTGTGACGAGACAACCACAAACTGAAACCCTTTTGGTGACTTTGGGTTTCCAGCAGACATATATCTTCATTGGCATAATAAGTAATGCTTTTTGTGACATATTTCAATAAATCTCACAGTGGATTACATTAAAGAGTGACAACTTGTAATTATGCAAGCAATCACGGAAACCATTTTTGCTCAGAGCAAAGTATCCCATAGCGGATAGCCCATCGATGGTCAGGATGTGATTATGTGTGGATGCCTGTATATTGTGGTGGGAGAGTATGAGTGCAAGCTCCTTTTGTTGAGCTAATCTTCAAGTAATGGAAAATCACGGACACTTTGAGCAGAGCCCCCAGATATTGAGGCAGAGATAGATTCCTGGCTGATTTTAATACTGTGCCATAGTTCAGTCCTGCTAAGACCAGTTATCGCGTTACTTCTGATGCAGAACTGAGATCAGTACAGGTATATAAACCTAACTTTTGGGTAGATTTCTTTCCAGTGGGAAATGCATTTAGTGTGAGTATGAAATGGAGGAAAATATACCCATTGTCCTCTACAGCTAAATTTACTTAATTTGTTGACAGGTGGATCTGACAATTTTGTTACACTTCAGTTTATCAAACAATTTCATCCCTTTTTTACAGTGGTCTCCATGGGCCACAAGCCTTCTCTGAATAGCCGGACAAACTAGAGACCTGCCAAATACCTTCTCCAAACCACCAAAGAGATGGATATAAACAAATCCACACAACAACCATCCTTATACCCATGATCCTCCAGCAGAGATTCCAGGCCACTGATCAGGCCAGCTCAGTTTGGAGCAGCAGTTGTAACATCAGTGCTGAGACACTGCTCACATAGTGTCATAGCCTACATGCAACTGATGGAGCCAGGAGTGGCAGTGTTCAATTTGATAGTGTCAGAGTCAGACGATCAAAGAGTCAGCACTGGAGGCCATTGCATTAGTCTCAATACTGGAGTACAGTGTTCGAATTCCAGTGCAAATTGCCAGCTTTGGAGTGCCAGTACATCAGTACCAATGTGGAAGTGCCAGTGATGGACTGTCAGCAATGGAGTGTCAGTGTTGGAGTGATAGTGTTGGAGTGTCAGTGTTGGAGTGATAATGTTGGACTGTCAGTGTTGGAGTGAGAGTGATGGAGTGTCAGTGTTGGAGTGACAGTGTTGGAGTGTCAGGGTTGGAGTGTCAGTGTTGGAGTGAAAATAATGGACGGCCAGTGTTGGAGTGAGAGTGATGGAATGTCAGTGCTGGAGTGTCAGGGTTAGAGTGACAATAATGGAGTGACAGTGTTGGAGTGAAAATAATGGAGTGTCAGTGTTGGAATGAGAGTGATGGAGTGACAGTATTGGAGTGAAAATGATGGAGTGACAGTGTTGGAGTGAGAGTGATGGAGTGATAGTGTTGGAGTGAAAAATGATGGAGTGTCAATGTTGGAGTGAAAGTGATGGAGTGACAGTATTGGAGTGAAAGTGATGGAGTGATAGTGTTGGAGTGAGAGTGATGGATTGACAGTGTTGGAGTGAAAATGATGGAATTACAGTATTGGAGTGAAAATAATGGTGTGTCAGAGTTAGAGTGACAGTGTTGGAGTGACAATGTTGGAATGTCAGTGACGGAGTGTCAATGATGAAGTGTCTGTGTTGGAGTGACAGTGATGGAGTGTCAGTGTTGGAGTGTCAATGTTGGAGTGACAGTGACTGAGTGTCAGTGATGGAGTGTCAGTGATGGAGTGTCAGTGTTGAAGTGAAAGTGATGGAGTTCAGTTTTGGAGTGAAAGTGATGGAGTGCTAGTGTTGGACTGTCAGGATTGGATTGACAGTGATGGAGTGACCATGTTGGAGTGAAAATGATGGAGTGTCAGTGTTGGAGTGTCAGTGTTAGAGTGTCAGTGTTAGAGTGTCAGTGATAGAGTGACAGTGTTAGATTGACAGTGATGGAGTGTCAGTGTTAGAGTGCCAGTGTTAGAGTGTCAGTGATAGAGTGTCAGTGTTAGATTGACAGTGTTGGAGTGTCAGTGTTGGAGTGACAGTGTTGGAGTGTAAGTGATGGAGTGTCAGTGTTGGAGTGTCAGTGTTGGAGTGTCAGTGATAGAGTGACAGTGTTAGAGTGACAGTGTTGGAGTGACATTGTTGGAGTGTAAGTGATAGAGTGACAGTGTTAGATTGACAGTGTTGTGTCAGTGTTAGAGTCACAGTTTTGGAGTGTAAGTGATGGAGTGTCAGTGTTGGAGTGTCAGTGATAGAGTGTCAGTGTTAGAGTGTCAGTGATAGAGTGACAGTGTTAGAGTGACAGTGTTGGAGTGTAAGTGATGGAGTGTCAGTGTTAGAGTGACAGTGTTAGATTGACAGTGTTGGAGTGTCAGTGTTGGAGTGACAGTGTTGGAGTGTAAGTGATGGAGTGTCAGTGTTAGAGTGTCAGTTTTAGAGTGTCAGTGATAGAGTGACAGTGATAGAGTGTCAGTGATGGAGTGACAGTGTTGGAGTGACAGTGTTGGAGTGTAAGTGATGGAGTGTCAGTGTTAGAGTGTCAGTGTTAGAGTGACAGTATTGGAGTGTAAGTGATGGAGTGTCAGTGTTAGAGTGTCAGTGTTAGAGTGTCAGTGATAGAGTGACAGTGTTAGATTGACAGTGTTGGAGTGTCAGTGTTGGAGTGTAAGTGTTGGAGTGACAGTGTTGGAGTGACAGTGTTGGAGTGTAAGTGATGGAGTGTCAGTGTTAGAGTGTCAGTGATGGACTGTCAGTGATGGACTGTCAGTGTTGGAGTGACAAGTGTTGGAGTGACAGTGTTGGAGTGTAAGTGATGGAGTGTCAGTGATGGACTGTCAGTGTTGGAGTGACAAGTGTTGGAGTGACAGTGTTGGAGTGTCAGTGATGGAGTGTCAGTGTTAGAGTGTCAGTGTTAGAGTCACAGTGTTGGAGTGTAAGTGATGGAGTGTCAGTGTTGGAGTGACAGTGTTAGATTGACAGTGATGGAGTGACAGTGTTGGAGTGACAGTGTTGGAGTGTAAGTGATGGAGTGTCAGTGTTAGAGTGACAGTATCGGAGTGTAAGTGATGGAGTGTCAGTGTTGGAGTGTCAGTGATGGACTGTCAGTGATGGACTGTCAGTGTTGGAGTGACAAGTGTTGAGTGTCAGTGTCAGTGTCCCACTGTCAGAGTGCCACTGTCAGAGTCTCAGTATCAGAATCTCAATGTCAGAGTAACAATGTTGGAGTGATCGTGCCAATGTTGGAATGCCTAGCATAGAGGAGATTTTCAATCTATTTCTACTCTGCACAATGCCATTATTGGAATTGCTCAATGGGCCAGCAGTGGGTCAGAATTCGATTCTATACCTTGGGATATGTTATTAAATGCCCTGTATAAATGCAAACTTTTTGTTGTGTCTAACCACAGCTTCTACACTAGTTGGTTTAACCTCAAACAGGCAAACCAGAGACCACATTTTGGGAAATATAGAACAAGCTGAGAGTAGTACTGTTATATCTTGAAGAAAAGCATTTAGGTAGCACCTACCATGACAGTAAGACATCCCAAAGTGCTTCACAATCAATGAAGTGCTTTTGAAATGTAATCACATTCGTAATGTGGGATACACGATAACCAATTTGCACAGGACAATTTCACGCAAATAGTGAAATGATAACAACCAGATGTAGATTGTAGGATAAATATTGTCCAGGACACTGGCGAAACATATCAAATCTTCTTTGAAATATTGTCATGGGATCTTTCGATATCACCTGAACGGGCAGACAGGGTATTCATTTACATCTCACCAGCAACTCTGACTGTGCACACTTGCTCAGTTTGCACCAATGTGTGAACCTACATTTTTGTGCTCAATTCTGGAATGTAACTTGAACGCATCATTTCGTGATTAATAATGGTTGCATTAGCACCTGAATTGAAGAGGGTAAAAACAATGACTGCAGATGCTGGAAATCAGATTCTGGATTAGTGATGCTGGAAGAGCACAGCAGTTCAGGCAGTATCTGAGGAACAGTAAAATCGACGTTTCGGGCAAAAGCCCTTCATCAGGAGGCTTTTGCCCGAAATGTCAATTTTACTGCTCCTCGGATGCTGCCTGAACTGCAGTGCTCTTCCAGCACCACTAACCCAGAACCTGAATTGAAGAGTCAATTGAAATGAAGGTTCATAACATAATATCATTGACTTGTTAAAGGGGAAGAACTATGTATAGCACAAGAGAGTTTGAATATTAGTTCATTTACATGCATTTAAATGCTGTTTTTAAAATCAATGAGGTGAATAGTCCATTGCATTAGAAAAAGGCAAGAGACGAAAAAGCTGCAATTGCTGAACAATAAGAGACTCCTAACACAGAAAGTCAGAAAGGAGCTAGGAAGTGTGCAGGCTAATTCCGAGCATAAGATTTATAACAGCAGATATGCTGTTAGTTTTGCAGACTTCAAAACAGACATGGCAGAAGGAAACAAATCCTAAGTGGCTTAGAAGTCAATAAGAGAAAAGCTCCAGAACCAGTAGGTTTTTAAGGTGTCAGAAAAAAAGGCATCCTCCAAAGCTGTTGAAGTCATGAGCTTCGGGAACTCACATTAAGGTGTAAAACAGCAGCTTGTTTAAGGGTCTCAGGAAGACACGTTAATGAAAGAAAATACAACTGAGTGGATGCAGATATTTTCTGAAAAGAAACTGATTACAGTCGTACCACCTGAAAAAGGAACTTTAAAATGGAGACAGGGTGACAATTCACTGAGGGTTGTCTTTAAGGTTGTTTGGGGGGAGTGGAACAGGTTAAATTTTTATTTCTGATGTTTGTATTATTTTTGTTACAAGCAGTTCCTGTTTAGTATAACATAATTTGTACTTTCAAGTTTTTGTAATCAATGTTTATATTCAGCCTACCCAGTTTTTGTGGCCTGTTCGGTACACATTTAAAAAACAAAAAATAAACGATGGTCTATGAAGTCAGGTTCCAGTCTGGGATCTGACTTGTTCAATATTGATACGGATATTCTGAACTGATCCAAGACCATCAAGTACCCAGTTTGAATCTGTCAGGAAAACAGTAAATGTTTGAAAACACAAGCTTAGAGAGAGTTAATGCAATGTTTCAAATGGCACAGTGAGTTTTGGTCAGAGTAACCTCAGTGCTGACACAGTAGAAAGCAGCAAACCCCTTTTGTAACTGCACGGAACGGAAAAATTACACATTGCCACATTCCAATGCAGTATGACCACGAGGGCAGCTTTTGTGTAAGTGCTTTGTACCGATAAACTGAAACCACAGCACATTTAGTGACTGCCTCGGCACCTCTTGCTGCTTCCATATTCCTAGCTTACTGGGAAAAGTCTAAACTTACAGTCAGCAAATTTTAAAATATCTTCTGTATTGTCAACATATTAGTGCCCCCTGCTCTACTTTAACACAAGGGTTAAAGTACTTTGTATGTTAAGTGTGTTTATGTTAAAGCTAAAGTCAGGAATTTTAAGGCTTATTAATGTGGTTAGGGTTGTATGATCATATTACTTTGTATGATATGGAGCATTGAAAATTGAAATTGTGTAAGAGAGTAGAATCAGAGATTACACATTAGGTTGTCAGGATTTGCTGCACATTAATTGAGAATTGCTGTGCTAAGTTGACCTCAAACAAAAAAGTAGGGATACAGGGAAAGGGTGGGAGACTGACATTAGGCAAATTGCTCTGTAGAGAGCCGACATGGACACAATGGGTTGATTGGCCTCCATCTGTGCTGGAGCCATTTGATGATTCAGTGATTTCATGGTCTCTAATATTACTGTATTTTAGAAAGTGACTGCTGGAAAGTCAAAAGATAAACTCAATTGACCTTGTCTTTTGTTATCTGTTAAATCTTGTGTTTCTGTAATTAAGTAACTTCAAAGCTCCAGTGGGTTTGTAAAGGGTTAACATTCATTTTGTAACTATAGGTAGGTATGAGAAGGTTGGTTAAGGGGGAGACAGGGTGGTGGGCCGTAAGTGGCAAGGTAATTGCATATTCAAGTCAGCCTAGTTGGACTGGCCTGCAGAATGTTGACTGCCTACACAACAGATGTTGGCAGTCCATCCAACAGCGAAATATGACTTTATTCACCTTCAAAAACAGGAGAGTGTAGTTTTATGGTAGCTCTAGTCACTAGGGCCAAACTAATCAGTTTAATTAATAGAATTGATATGAACCAACCCTGGGCAAATAAAGGTCACTGCCTAAAATTTCCAATTTTCGGATGAAACAGCAGAGGATCTAACGTGAGACTCTTCTTGAGATGGGCGGGTTAGAAAGCAGGCAAAATGCTATGAATGCTGGAAACATGAAATAAAACAGAAACTGAGAAATAGTGGGTTCACAGCACAAGGCTAAGAGATCAGAATAAAATGATGATGTAATGCCACATGTCAAGCGTAGAGTCGGGACAGATGTCTTATGAGGGAGACACACTAAGCTCATGCTGAACTCTTACTGTGTAAATTGAATGCACATAAATAAGATGAAATTAACACAGACTGCCGGAGAGTCATTGAAAAAACAATCAGGCCCCTAATGCTCTGACCAGTACGTGAAGAGAGAAAGAGAAATGGAGCTGTCCTTTTATCAGAACAATAGTTTTAAAACATTGAGGTAATGGGGACTTGCCTGCCAACTGGAGAGCCATAACTGCCATCATTCAGCCTCTGTGGTAAGTGCCGATCAGGCATTTAAGTGGTCACCATCATCCCTTGGACTACTCTGGGAGGGGCTGGAAAACCAACCCAATTTGAGATTGGCAACTGTCCATTCCTGGAGCAGTGACAGCTGCTGGCAACTCAGCCACCAAAGACCAAGGATCAACAAGGGAGCCCAGGTCAAAGGTCAGTGACGATGAGGAATGGGATTGGAGTCAGGTCAGATACAAGGGCAGATGGGCAACCTTCAGGGGAACTCATTTCTGATGCCAGATTCCTGAAGTGCTTTTCAGAGAATGACTCTCCAGGAGGCTGGAAACAAACCCAACAAGGGGTAATACCATGAAGTAGCCATTATCATCCTAACGAAGAGACTGATTTGTCCATGAGCCTTCCTTGCAGGACTCAACAAATAGAGATTGAATGCCAGTCCACATGGCATCCTTCCAGCTAAATAAAACCTCATTCACCTCCAAATTCACCAATGATTGGGGGAGGGGGGCATTAAATTAAGCCCCCTAGCACTTTCTTTCTCCACAGATGCTGCCTGTCTTGCTGTATGTTTCCAGAATTTTCTGGTTCTGTGTAAGGTGAGGGTACAGGTCATTCTGTCTTGAGAAAAATGTTAATAAGACATGGAGTGAATCTTTGTCTGACACACTGAAAGGGTTGACTAAAGGAACATGCTTTTTATCTCGTTAATGGAGATGGTGCGGTATGTTTTATTATTTTCTCAGTTCTGAGAAAGGACTGGCATAGAAACATAGAAAATAGGAGCAGGAGTAGGCTCTTCAGCCCTTTGAGCCTGTCCCACCATTTAATATGACCATAGTCAATCATCCTATGCAGTATACTGTTTCTGCTTTCTCCCCATACCTTTTGGTCCCTTTAGCCCCAAAAGTTATATCTATCTCCTTCTTGAAAACATTCATTGATTAGGCCTCAACCACTTTTCATGGCAGAGAATTCCACCTGCTCACTATTGTCTGGAAGAAGAAATTTCTCTTCATCTCAGAATTAAATGATCTATCTCATATTCTAAAACTATCACCCCTGATCCTGGACTCCTTGGTCATCGGAAATCTTTCCTGCATTTACACCATCTAGTCCTGTTGGAATTTCATCTGTTTTCATAAGATCACCCTTTATTCTTTGAAACTCCAGTGATTATAGTCCTAAACAATCCAGCATTTTGTCATACATCAGGCCTGCCATCCCAGGAGTGCTGCTCCTCTGTCAAGATTTCACCTGATGAAAGAGCAGCGCTCTGAAAGCTTGCGATTTCAAATAAACCTGTTAGATTATAGCCTGGTATCATGTGACTTCTAACTTTGTCCATCCCAGTCCAACAGCGGCACATCTACATTGCATTTATGCCGGCACTATTTCAAAATAGCAACTAGGGCAGAAAGGCTTTGCAACAATCAGACTAACCAAATAGACAATGGATAGAGGGCCGGCTGAGAAGAAGTTGGCTTGGAAATTATTTTAAATTGAATTTCTTCCTTCATTATAACTCTTAATGCGTGCATCTCTCTTTATTTTATTGATTGTGTTTTAGATATTACCAATAAAGGAACTATATAAATGTATGGTCTGCATGAACACTCCCACTGGTGTGTCAGTACCTAAATACTTCTGTTTCTAGTCTTTCTGGAATAATCCTTTGGAGAGTGCCAAAATAATTCAAGAGAAGAACTTGGGGAGTAATTGCTAAATTGTACTACTCTGTAAGGGGACCACCAAGCTCTTAATTAACAATGTGTGAATACATTACTGTTCTCACATATCAGCAAACAACTCTCTAAGTTACCAGGAGTAGAGGAGACTTGATTGTCATATTGGTTCTGGGTATCAATCACCAAAGACTGTGGTTGGGGATAATTCAGTGTCCCTATCCTCCTTTCTACTGTTGTAAATAAAACCAATCAATTGACTTAAGCACAAATTATGACTGGCACACCCTGAAGGGCAGTGAAACAAAAATCAATGCTGCAAAGGAAACTTACAAATTTAAATTAAAATATTGCTTCATGGGACAAGGATGCATCAGAATGCTCACCTGTCACAGAAGGCTTCAATCAGACACTGTGTGCTTCTTCTCCCAGAATAGTCTGGAAAGGACATTAATGTGAAGGAAGTGCAGGCAGTTAGGTACAACCACCCCCCCTCACTGCCCACCACCTTGGCCAGGCTCAGGTATCTCCTCTGACCTGTTCAATCTTGCTGGACTGGGAGTCAAAAGATCAGGAGCATGGGATTAAAGTGCATCCAGACATTTAGAAGCAGCTCCTCGCAATTACAGAAAGGGGCTCAAGTCGGATACAATTTATAAAGATGTGCTCCATGGAAGCCTTGAATCAAAACAATTACAGTTAACTCCTCCTTTCTACTGTTTTTAGATAAACCTTAAGTAAATTAGATAGCACATAGTAAGACACAGTTACAAAACTAAAAAATGTTCCCCAACTGGGAGGGAACCCTCCTGCCTGTTGATTGTTGTGCGGTGCCCATTCATCCATTGTCGTAGCCTTTGCTCGGTTTCCCCTTCAGTGGTCCAGGACATTCAGCCTCGGACCTGCGGGTGACCATCCTCCAAGGTGGACTTCGGGACAGGCAGCAGAGGAAAGTGGCCGAGCAGAGGCTGATAGCTAAGTTAGGTACCCATAGGGAGGGCCCAACCGGGACCTTGGGTTCATGTCACATTACAGGTGATCACCATTGCACTTCACACACACACACACAGATATTCCTACACACTCTCACATACACACGGACACAGATACACACAGACGCGCAGACAGACACCCACACACACCCTTATAGACACACACACTCCCACACATGCACCCCCTCACAGACTTAAGACACTCTGCACTCAC
>NC_057732.1:40099854-40109240 GCF_004010195.1 Chiloscyllium plagiosum | reverse complement strand
ATGCAACTTTAAAAAAAAAGGGTTTTGTGATTTACACATGAAAGAAGTGAAACTATCATTGTATTCTAACAGATGAAAGGCTTAACAGACAATCAATTCTTCAATGTATAATTTCAGTTACATCACACTGCAAATTTTTGCTATAAATTCTGTGTTACGATTGAGCCCTCCACAATCACCTGATGAAGGAGCGTCGCTCCGAAAGCTAGTGTGCTTCCAATTAAACCTGTTGGACTATAACCTGGTGTTGCGTGATTTTTAACTGTGGTGGGAAATGCTGAGAGAAAGGTGGCAGGAGGAGGCTCATGCAGAGCATGGAGCAGTGGCTCATGACCTGCTTCTGTGCTGTACCTTCTATGTAATTTTAAATACATAGGGATCTTCAGGATAAGAACAGTTAGCTAACAATTCATCATAATCCATGTGAAGGGTAGGACTTTGGCTGATTACAATAATCTGACGGGTTGAAGAAAAATCCGCACCAATTCTTTGTTTGGCTTGTAGTTGTTACAAACCAAATGAAACATAGAGAGAAATTCCAAGTGAGAATTGCATAAGAAGTATTGTACAGCCAAAATAATATAGTTGGCACAGAATTTATCTTCACACCATCATCCAAGGGATAGTAGAACCATTTAGAAAAAGGATCATTTTAGAACCGGCTTATCAGTACCATGTGTTAACGATATGAAAATTCACACATCAAAGCTGGTGCCACTCCAAAATAGATTATTTCATCTATGGAATAATCAACGCAAAAGCCTAGTAACATTTTCAATCTGGCATTCCACAGATAATACAAACCACAGCTCTGTGGAAATAAACATGTGATTAGTTTACATGTGATTAAAAAACAATATTTGCTTTCTCTAAAGTGATTTTACATTCCTTGTTTTCCCTTAGTGACTGCTTCTAGTGAAAGAAAATTTCCCTGACCACCAAATGTACTCAAACAAATACACTGAGTGGCTATTTTAATATTACAATCGCCATTAAATAAATCAGCAGTATAAATAATTAGTTTTTGCTTATAATCAAATGCCCTCAAAATATTTCCAGAACAATTAATCTTGTCAATAACAAGTTCAAATATTTTATTTGAGAAAATCCAGTGTCATTTCTAATGTATTGGTAATGATGCTTCAAAAATATGTTTACGTTATCAGTTTGTCTGGTTTAAATGTGGCTCCAGGCTTAAACTAAAGAATTAATCTCCAACCTTTTAAAGTATAGAATCACTTTTTTGAACTGAAGAACAACCCAGGATCTAACCTGATGAAAATATAGAATAATCAGTTTTTTAAAGCACTGTATAGATCTTAAACCAAATATATATAATTATTCCTTTTGTCTTCTATCATTAAGTCTCACTGTGACACTTGTGTTTACATATTATCGACCAGTGGAATGAGGTTTGGGTTCTAGTTTGAGACTGCAGTCCATCAACTGGGATGCTGAGATTTGGTTATCTTCATTGGAGAGAATGTTGTGTCACAGAAGTATAAAAAGCCAAAAGTAAACCTTACTGTAAAAGCACAGGATGATAGAAGCAGGTATTGTCCTTTGTTTATGAGTCCCAAGAAATTGCTATTCCTTGATCTGACTTTCAAATTAATATCATTTTTGAAAAATTCACTTATGTGTGTGTCACTGGCTGGCCAGCATTTATTGCCAGTCCCTAGTTACCCTTGAGAAGGTGGTAGTGAGCTACCTTTTTAAACTGCTGCAGTCCATCTGCTGTAGGATGACCCACAATGCCCATAGGGAGGGAATTCCAGGAGTTTGACCCAGTGACAATGAAGGAACAGTGATATCTTTCCATATCAGGATGATGAGTACTTGGAGGGGAACTTGCAGGTGGTGGGTGTTCCAATATATCTGCTGCCCTTGTCCTTCTATTTGGAGATAGTCATGAGTCTGGAGGGTGTTGTCTGAGGATATTGTCAATAGTACACAGTGCTGCTATTGGGTGTCAGTGGTGGAGGGTGTAGATGTTTGTGGATGTAATGCCAATCAAGTGGTCTACTTTATCCTGGATAATGTCAAGCTTCTTGAGTGTCATTGGAGCTGCACTCATCCAAGCAAGTGGAAACTATTCCATCACACTCCTGACATGTGCCTTGTAAATGGTAGACAGGCTTTGCGGAATCAGGCAGTGAGTTTTTCACAGCAGTATCCTTAGACTCTGACCAACTCTTGTAGGCACTGTATTTATATGGTAGGTCCAGCTGAGTTGCTGGTTGGTAGTAAGCCAAAGGATGTGACAGTGGGGAATTCAGAGATGGCAACACCATTGAATGTCAAGGGGCGGTGGTTAGATTGTCTCTTACTGGTGATCGTAATTACGTGGCATCCGTGTGGCGCGAATGTTACTTGCCACTTGTCAGTCGAAGCCTGGATATTGTCAAGATCTTGTCGCATTTGAACATGGACTGTTTCAGTACCTGAGGGGGCCTAAGTGGGTGGCACGGTGGCACAGTGGTTAGCACTGTTGCCTCACAGCGCCAGAGACCCGGGTTCAATTCCCGCCTCAGGCGACTGACTGTGTGGAGTTTGCACATTCTCCCCGTGTCTATGTGGGTTTCGTCCGGGTGCTCCGGTTTCCTCCCACAGTCCAAAAACGTGCAGGTTAGGTGAATTGGCCATGCTAAATTGCCCGTAGTGTTAGGTGTAGGGGAATGGGTCTGGGTGGGGGTGGGTCGGTGTAGACTTGTTGGGTCGAACGGCCTGTTTCCACACTGTAAGTAATCTAATCTAATCTAAGTTGCAGACATTGTGGAATCATTGGTGAACATCCCCAATTCTTACCTTATGTTGGAGGGAGGTTCATTGATGAAATAGCTGAAGATGATTGGTCCCAGGACACTACCCTGAAGAAGTACTGCAGAGATGTCCTGGATCTGAGATGGCTAACCTCCAACTGCAACCATCTTCCTATGTGTCAGGTATGACTCTAACCAGCAGAGTATTTGCCCCAGATATCCATTTATATGATTTTTCTAGGGCTCCTTGATGTCATACTCAGTGAAGTGCACCTTGGTGTCAAGGGCCGTCACTTTCACATCAACTCTGGAATTCAGCTCTTTTATCCATGTTTGAACCAAGGCTGCAATGAAGTCAGGAGCTGAATGGCCCTGGTGGAACCCAAACTGGGTGTCACTGAGCAGGTCATTGCTGAGCAGATGCCGCTTGATAGCACTGTTGATGACACATTCCATCACTTTACTGATAGGTGAGAGTAGATTCTTGGGACAGTAATTGGCTGGATTGGATTTGTCCTGCTTTTTGTGTACATTTCCACATTGTTGGGTAGATGCCAGTGTTGTAACTGTACTGGAACAGCTTGGCTAGGGGAGCAGCAAGTTCTGGAGCATAGTCTTCAGTACAATTGGCAGATTATTGGCAGGGCCCATAGCCTTTATACTATTCAATGCCTTCTTGATATCACATGGAGTGAATCAAATTGGCTGAAGACTGGTATCTGTGATGCTGGTGACCACTGGAGAATGAGATAGATCATCCACTTGGTACTTCTAGTTGAAGATTGCTGTGAATGCTTCAGCCTTATCTTTTGCACTAATGTGTTGGACTCTCCTATCTTTGAGGCTGGGGATATTTGTGGAGCCTGCTCCTCCATTGAGTTGTTTAATTGCCCATCAAAACTCATGACTGGATGTGACAGGACTGAAGAGCTTAGATCTGATCCATTGGTTCTAGGATCATGTAGCTTTATATAGATTTAGATTACTTTACAGTGTGGAAACAGGCCCTTCAGCCCAACAAATCCACACCGACCCTCCGAAACGCAACCCACCCATACATTTACCTCTTACCTAACACTACGGGCAATTTAGCATGGCCAGTTCACCTAATCTGCACATCTTTGGACTGTGGGAGGAAACTAGAGCACCTGGAGGAAGCCCATACAGACACGGGGAGAATGTGCAAACTCCACACAGTCAGTCGCCTGAGGCGGGAATTGAACCCGGGTCTCTGGCGCTGTGAGGCAACAGTGCTAACCACTGTGCCACCGTGCCGCCCACGAGTTTTTAAATTTGTTTATCACTTGTTGCCTATGCAGTTTGCCGTGCAAATAGTCCTGTTTGGTAGTTCTTCCAGGTTGACACCCTACTTGCAGGTGTGTGTGGTGCTGCTTCTGGCATGCCCTCCAGCACTCTCTATTGAACGAGGGTTGACCCCCTGGCCTGATAGTATTGGTTGAGTGGTGGATATGCCTGGCCACGAGGTTGCAGATTGTGCTGGAGTAAAATTCTGTTGCTGTTGATAGCCCACAGCCCCTCATAGATGCCCAGCCTAGATTTGTTTGAACTCGGTCCCACTTAGCACAGCAATAATGCCACACAACACAATGGAGATTACTGTCAATGTGAGGACTGGACTTTGTATCCACAGGACTACGCAGTGGTCATTCTCAGCAATACTGTCATGGATAGCATTTGTAGCTGGCAGATTGGTAAAGATGAGATCAAGTGTGTTCTTCCTTTTTGTTGGTTTCCTCACCACCTACTGTAGACCCAGTCAAGTAGCTATGTCCTTTAGGACCCAACCATCTCAATCAGTAATGCTACTACTGAGCCACTTTTGGTGGTGAACGTTGAAATCTCTCCACCCTGAGTATATTTTGCACCCTTGCCATCTTCACAGCTTCCTCCAAGTATGGTTCAACATGGAAGAGTACTGATTCATCAGCTGAGGGAGGATAGTATATGGTATGTTTAACCTGAAGTCATGAATCTTCATGTGGTGCGGAGTCAATGTTGAGGACTCCCAGGACAACTCCCTCCCAACTGTATACCACTGTGCCACCATCTCTGTCGAATCTGTCCTGCCAGGGGGACAGGACAATATGCATTGATGGTGATGTTTGTGCCTGGGACGTGTAAGGCATGATTCTGTGAGTATGACTGCTTCAAACTGTTATTTGACTAGTCTGTGAGACAACTTTAGCACTAACCTTCGGGAGTTAGGAAGGGGGTCAGGGTTGTTTCGGCCATTGTCTTTTCCACTGTCAAAATCAATTCTAGGTGGTCTGTCCAGTTTTTTCTTTAAGACTTTGTAGCAGCTGATACAATTGTATGGTTTACTAGGTCATTTCAGAGAGGAATTATGAATCAACCTGGGGTCTGAAGTCATGTAAGCTAGACCAGATAAGGATGGCAGATTTCCTTCCCTGAAGGACATTAATGAGCCAAATGGGTTTTCTGAGAATTGACAGTGGTTTCATGGTCATCAGTAGTTTCTTAATTCCAATTCCAGTGCTTTGTAAATCACTGACGAAATTTAGATAGCCAACCCACCAGTGTCTACGAGAAGGAATGGATTTGAGACAAATATGATGTTTCATCACAGTTAGTTTCTGAAATCACCTGTTGAATTCCTCTACTAACTTCCTCAGATGTGTACAGAATTTTTCTGCATAGAGCCATTTCATTTGCCCTATAGACTTGTGAAGTGTTGCAGTGTTTCTTAATTTGAAGGGCTACAAACTCAGTTTCATTTTGAATGCATTCACAGCACTGATCATATTGTCCAAATCTTTGTCCTTTCCCTGCAGCTCACAGCTCAGCTTGTCTCATTTTGATTTTATGTCAGTTAGGAGCCTGAAGTTAAGCAAACACAAATTGTTCGAGACTGCACTCTTCATTCCTTGATGTAAGAAATGTGATGATTTCAGGCGTCAGATCTAAAAATCTTTTCAAGATCTTTCCTTGAGTAAACCACCTCATTTCAGCATGGAAGGTTAGTTCACCAGAAGCAGCAGTTTGTTGAGTAAACAACTGGTGTTGAAGGGCTCTTACTCAAATTGAATTTACAATCTTAACAACAACTGTCATTACATGAGGAAAGTCCATCATTTTACTTGCTAATGTTGGCTGGTAGATTATACAATGAATAAAAATAAGAGGATCTTTTCTGCAAAACGCAACAACATTTGTACCAAGCACGGGTGGTTTACTATCAGTTGTGATGGTAACCAATTTCTTGATTGGGATATTTCTCTCAAACATGTACTTTTTGAAACTGTTGTAGGTATCCTTACCCTTTGTTCTCTCTTTAAAGTGCAAAGGATCTTTTTTAGTTGTCATATTCTTAAAATCCATGGACTCAGTAAATATCAGCTGGGCTGTGTTGGTCATGTTGATGGATTAGTCAAACTGCAGTGAGAAACATTCACAGTCCTTCGGGTTCTGCTGTAGTTGCTGAAGGATGGGACAAACATTTTACTTGTGTAGTGACTATTGACACATCAAGCAATATGCACTGGATTGCCATTGTTATTTCTTGTTTGTTCTTAAAATCTTTTAATAAAGAGTCAGCAGCTCTTGATGTTGCTTCTTTAATTACTTCACCATCTGTGCATGACATCTTGTGTTTTGCCAGAAGATCACAAATGTGAAATGATGGTTTCCATGCAGGCCATACCTTTTGCTGCTGGTTTCAGAAAAAAAAATTGTTGAGCTTTCAAAATGGCCTTCAGCTTGTCAGCTTCCTTCATCAGAAACATGCTGCTCAGGGGAGAGCTATCCTTGAATTTACTGTGTACCTTTGAATGGTGTCATGCCAAATTCTTTTAACTTACTAATATATTTTGGTGACATACATGGCAAACACTCTTACAGTATGAACAGAAATTGATTCTCCCATTGCACTTGGAAGTTTGGCCTTTTTGATTTTTAGATTACTTACAGTGTGGAAACAGGCCCTTCGGTCCAACAAGTCCACACCGCCCCGCCGAAGCGCAACCCACCCCTTACCTAACACTACAGGCAATTTAGCATGGCTAATTCACCTGACCTGCACATCTTTGGACTGTGGGAGGAAACCGGAGCACCCGGAGGAAACCCACGCAGACACGGGGAGAACGTGCAAACTCCACACAGTCAGTCGCCTGAGGCGGGAATTGAACCCGGGTCTCTGGCGCTGTGAGGCAGCAGTGCTAACCACTGTGCCACTGTGCCGCCCACTTTCTTTCTAGATGGTCAAGGTTCATCATGACTGTAGTTTGTGATGTCAGTCTGGGGCCATTAATCAGCTTGCATTGCTTGAATTTTGAATGTGGGGCACAGCAGCGTTGCACATAATTTTTCTTTGTCCTGCACAGATCTATCAATTAGGCAGCTGAATAAGAAAGCTGAAAATGTGTTGCTGGAAAAGCGCAGCAGGTCAGGCAGCATCCAAGGAACAGGAGAATCAACGTTTCGGGCATAAGCCCTTCTTCAGGAATGCCCGGAACGTCGATTCTCCTGTTTCTTGGATGCTGCCTGACCTGCTGCGCTTTTCCAGCAACACATTTTCAGCTCTGATCTCCAGCATCTGCAGCCCTCACTTTCTCCAGCTGAATAAGAAAAGCCTGCAGGTCAATAAAAAAGGGGCAGAGAAGTGGGTCTAGCTGAGTTGCTCATGCAAAGAGTCTGCAGGGACATAATGTGTTGTTTAGCCTCCTATGTTTCCAGTACTATAATATACTGGATTTACACATCAGTTCTTAGTTTATTTCTTATACATTTGTTTGTATAGCCACCAGAGAACTTATCCTGCAAAGGTTATACATCTGGACCAAACTGATACTGATGCAACTAAATTGGCAAAGCCTATTAAGAACATATAGTTTTCTCTAGCTGTGTATCTTCCATAAATGGATGTCATGTAGTGACATGATGATCAACAAGCGAGTGAGGGAACATGGACAAGTGATGAGATCAACTGTCAAAGACTCTGCAATCAACCAGTGACCATGATCTACATGGTAGAGAGCATGGAACCAGAGGTTGGCCATTGACACTCTTGAGTTTTCAAGTCACTCACTTGGGCTGTTTATTTCCAGCTGATGACAGAGTTTGACCAGACTTCAGAAATGGCTGACTTCCCTACTTCTATTTGAAGAAGAAAGTGGAGACTGAAAATGCTGGAGATCAGAGTCAAAAAGGGTGGTGCTAGAAAAGCACAGCAGGGCGGGCAGCATCCGAGAAACAGGAGAATAGACATTTCAGGCATAAGCCCTTCATCAGGAATACTTCTCTTTCAAGTCTTGCTGGAACTCTACAGAGATCTCAAAGTGAAAGAGAGACAGACAGAGAAAGAATAAGGGTTCAATTTTCTCCTCCCTGGCATGGTGAACATAATGTCAGGGAAGATGGCAAAATGCAATGAGAACTAAAACAATCTGGTTCTTGGTATAATAAATACTTTCTCAATTTTCCCCTCAAGTCTTAAATGAAAACTTCTGAATGTGAAGATATGGGTAATTTTTAAAACATGTTTTTATTAAAGAAAATGAAGTTTTTTTTCTTTTGAATATTACAGCAAATACAAAATCAAACAATTCAAACTAATATTAAAAACAAATGTGCTAATTACATAAATAAATATCAACTAATAACTAAGCTAAAAAAGAAGTCTTAACAATAATAATGATGATCATAACCATATCACAGCTCAGCAAAACAAAGCAATAGCCCTCGATCGTCAAGCACATAAGTTTATACATATTCATATGTTCGTAGTTCCTCCCCTCTGGATACCAGATTCACTACATAGAATTGTCATGGCTATATAAAGGCCTTAATAAATCTGTACCCAGGTAGTCCAAAAAGGGCTGCCATGTCTTATAGGAATTCGTAGTTCTATGGTGCACCATATTCGTGAGAAAGTCCAAGGGATGTGCTCCATGACTAGCTCACGCCAGCCTGCCAGCCCCGGGGGATTTTCCAACACCCACCCTAATAGAATGTCCTTTCTGGCACAAAAAGTGAGGATATTGAAAAGCCTTTTTTTGTGTGCATCTAATGAAAGAGCATTAACAAAGCCAAGAAGAAGAGATACCGAGTCCATCTTCACCTCCGTCCCCAGGACCTTCTCTATTTCGCCTACCACAGCGCTTCAGTCTGTGGCAGGACCAAAGACAATGAGTAAGTATGCCCATTTAGGACACATTCGAGATGCTCCTGTTTTAAATTTAGCGAGGCGGTCTGGGGCCAGATGGACCCTGTGGAGAATCTTCAATTGCAAGGCATGGGTCCTTTGCAAATTGAGATCCTTCTTGCATTTTCCTAGATATCCTTCCATATTTCAGAAGAGATCTCAACATCCAATTCCCTCTCCTATACCTAACAGAGCTATTCGGTTTCATCCGAGGGTCCCCCTCCCATTAGATGATAAGGGTTGCTTTCAGGTAATTTATCCTCAGTACTTACCTCTGGTAATGTGTCCCAGAGGTGTTCTCTGAAACGTTTCGCAAGTAGGCGGCCTGTCTCCCCAATGTAGAGGAGGCCACATCGAGTGCAGCGGATGCAGTAAATGATGTGTGTGGATGTGCAGGTGAATTTGTGATGGATATGGAAGGATCCCTTGGGGCCTTGGAGGGA
>NC_057732.1:40003874-40099825 GCF_004010195.1 Chiloscyllium plagiosum | reverse complement strand
CCTTCTTGACCTGCAATCTTCTTCCTGACCTCTCCGCCCCACCCCCTCTCCGGCCTATCACCCTCACCTTAACTTTCTTCCACCTATCGCATTCCCAACACCCTTCCCCCAAGTCCCTCCTCCCTACCTTTTATCTTAGACTGCTTGGCACACCCTCCTCATTCCTGAAGAAGGGCTTATGCCCGAAACATCGATTCTCCTGCTCCTTGGATGCTGCCTGACCTGCTGCGCCTTTCCAGCAACACATTTTTCAACCCTCTTCTCCATGTCAGACCTGTAAGGAAGTGTGGTCTCTTTTTGTATGAAGTTTCTAATTTAAAAGAAACAAAAGAGGTCCGTACTGGGTAATTCATATTTCTGAGCCAACTGGTCAAAGGACATCAATATGACCCCTTTGAATAAATCATCCAGCCCCCTAGCTGCCCATAGTTTAAACCCCGAGTCCATCATCCCTGGCTATGGATGTCAAAAATGATGTTTTGGCAATATTGCCCTCACCCTGATACATTGCTCTCATGGCTTGACAATATTGATGGCTATTGGGCTATAGCAATATTCCTTAACTGTTCTCATTTTGTATAAGAACAGCAGGCTAATAAGGGGGTATCTTGCCTGAGATGCTTCGATGTCCAACCAAAGTGAGTGAGGGACGCCCCCCCCACCCCGGGCCCAACCATTCATGTAAGATAGCACTGAGCTTAACTGATAGTTTTTGATATCTTTGATGCCCACTCCTCCCAGTCTGTGAGGGAACTGCAATTTAGTCAATTTAATTAGGGACCGCTTGCGATACCAGATAGTAGAACTAAACCAGCTGCTCAGTCTTCTAAATATTTGTTTAGTAAAAAGCAGAGGTAGCATATCAAAAGAGGATACAACAGGCAGGGCAGAATGTTCATTTTAATGAGGACTATCCGATCTAACCAAGAGATCAGGAGTGCCTCCCATCTACGATTCTGTCAAATAAATGGGCACAATTGGCTTTAAATAGCAAATCAAAAATGGGAGTAATAAGTATACCTAGGTAGAGAAAGCCCTCCTGCGACCATTTAAAGAGGAACCAAGATCCACCCTCAGGATGAGGCACTCTCGGGAGACCACCCATGGGCATGGCCTCTGACTTCGCAAAATCGATCTTATAACCTGAGAAGCCACCAAATAGATTGATGCATTGTATCAGATGTGGCACTGAGATTGTTGGGTTTGATAAGAAGACAAGAACGTCATCCGCATACAGTGCAATCTTATGTGACTTTGTCCCCAGTTCTGCAGCGGTTATATTGGGATCCCTATGTATTTCCTCCGCCAGTGATTTGATCACCAATGTGAAAAGCAATGGTGACAAGGGACAGCCCTGCCGACTGCCCCTACAAATATTAAAATTGCTTGACCTGATGAAGGTCTGTTCCAGGTCAAACCGCTTCAAAGTATGAAAACGATATGGTCACTCAACCCTTTCAGATGCCTTTTCCACATCTAAGGAGATCACTAATCCCTGTACTGATCGCTGTTGACATACTTGGATCATGTTAAGTAATCTCCTGACATTATCCATTGATGTGTGACCTTTTATGAACCCCATCTGGTCCTCCTTAACAATGGAGAGCAGTATTTTCTAGGCTTAATCCCAGAGTCTTGGATAGGATTTTGAAGTTGACATTCGGGGCGAAATGGGTCTACAGGAAGCGCAGTCCTCTGGGGCCTTCCCTTTTTTAAGAATGAGAGAGATGTTCATCTCTCTTAGAGATGGTGGGAGGAGGCCACGACTATGTGAGTCATTAAACATACTAAGCAACGGCCCTGACAATATACTCATAAATTCCTTATAGAACTCACTGGTGATTCCATCAGGACCTGGCGCCTTCCCATTCTGGAGCTGCCTCACAGCCTCCTGCACCTCTTGCTCTGACAATGGGGCATTGAGGAGAGACTCTTGTTCGGGGTCACTCCCAAAAGGTCCAAATTCTTAAAAAATACTCCATCCTAACCCGCCCACTCTCAAAGCTTTCAGATTGGTATAATTCAGAGTAAAATTTCCAGAATGCTGCATTAATCCTTTTAGAATTGTAGTTCAAATTTCCAGTGTCCTCTCTGATCGAGGTAATGGCCTGGGGTGGGCAGTCATTTTCCTAGCAAGGTATGCTAGGTACTTGCCTCGCATATTCCTATGCTCAAACAGCCTTTGGCTTGTACATGTAATCTCCCTCTTGGCTGTCCGTGTGAGAATGGAGTTCAGCGTAGACCGAAGCGTTGTGATCCTCTGCAGTTTAACCAGTGAGGCCCTGTCAAAATATGCCTTTTCAGCTACTTTCAGATGTGCCTCAAGCAAGCATTGCTGCTCACCCACCCATCGCTTCTTAATGGCTGAATAGGAAATATCCAACCCCCTTGCATCGGCTTTAGCTGTTTCCCAAAGGATGGATGGGTGACTGCCGAGCCTAAATTAATATCTAAAAAAGCCCTGAACTCAGTAGAAAAGAATTCAATAAACTTGCTATCCTTGAAGATGAAGGGGTCCAGTCACCAGTGCCTCAAGCCTACCACAGTATCCTTATACTTAACCATTAAATACACTGGGACGTGATCGGATATAGTGATATTGCCAATTGTACATGATGACACCGAGTCCAGATGTATTGCAAGAGTCAGAAATAGGTCAATCCTGGTATGGCATTTATGTGGGGTTAAAAAGAATGTGAAGTCCCTGCCAGTAGGTGAAGGTGCCTCCAAACTTCTACCAACCCCAATTCAGCACACAGATATCTGAACTGTTTACATCGCAAAGAAGATATCGGTGGGCCTTGGGCAATCTATCTACTGTAGGGTCTATCAAACAATTGAAATCCCCTTTGGGGATGAGATGCAAGGTTAACCAGTCTAGAAAGAAATTAAGGGGTGGGCCGAGGGCAGTAAACATTTAAGATCCTGTATTCTTCCCCATGTATCAAAGCTTTAAGGTTTATAAATCTCCCGTGTGTGCCTTTAAAGCACTCTAACAACTTAAATGGGAGATTCTTTCTAACTACTCCTTGTATTGAAAGATGAAAAATAAACGTGATCTTACCCATTCTGTTGCAGCTTCAGATGCTCTGCATCATCTAAGTGTGTTACTTGTAATAAGGCAGCATCCACCTTCTCCCTTTTAAGGCTTGAAAGTACCTTCTTCCTCTTGACAGGTGAATGACTCCCTTCATATTCCAGGTGCACCACTTAAACACATCCTGAGTCATAACCTTTTATAGCATCATTTAGACTCTGGAGAGGAAGAACTTGAACTACCTGAAAACTTCACAGACTAAAATAACTACAGCCAACAAATCTGCAAAACTTCAAAAACTTTGTACAGCAAAAAACAAAAAAACAAAGAATTGCCAAAGGCACGACTGGACGAATTTACTCCCATTCAAAGCAGGTACCCACACATCCTACAACCCTACTGACCATCCCAACCACCCTCTCAACTCCTACCAGCGAGGGTCGCACCACATACACCGACCACCCGATAGATAAAAAAACGAACACCCAAATGCGATGTTAGTACAAGAACAAGTAAACTAAAAATAAATATGTCACCCATCCCTTAACATGACTTAGAGATTAAAGATAAATAGTCTATCCATCCCGGACATTATTTCACGCAACTTATTACCAGAAAGGAGACTCCACCAAGTCCTTTTTAAAGAAGAGCAAACCCGAACAGCCCTGTCATCTACGCCTACTCAGCCGTTCGATTTAAGTCAACGTATCCACAAAGTTCTTCACTTTCTCTGGCGAGTCGAACAAATATATGGACCCATTATGATTGATCCGAAACACCACTGGATCCCAAGCTCTCTCAATCTCCTCTTGATGCCATCGTAGGGCTTCCTTTTCTGGACCACTGTCACCGAGAAGTCTTGAAAAAACATGACCCTGGAGCCATCACATACCTATACCTTCAAATCCCTCCCCCGGGCTCTAGAGACTACAATGACACTCTGCTTGTCTTTATATTGATGAAACCTCACTAGGACAGGGCGTAGGCGCTGATCCAGACCTGGATTTCATGCCATGATCCGGTGGGCTTTTTCAATTGTTATCTTTCCCTTCTCAACCTCCAAACCAAGGAACTCCAGGAACCACTTCTCGAAGAATTCCATTGGCTGTTCATCTTCTGTCCTCTTCAGTATGCCAACAACAGGCAGATTCTTTCTTCTGCCCCTATTTTTGAGATTGTCTACCAGATCCAACAGACCCCGGACCTGTGTTTCCAGGGCTTCATTCCAGCTCTTGGAGGAGTTTACCATTGCAGATCAGAGTGGCGCTGGAAAAGCACAGCAGGTCAGGTAGCATCTGAAGAGCGGGACCCAGCGCTCAAACCCATCGGCTCTTTTTCCCAGGTCTTGCAACATAGCAGGTACAGGAGCCAGCTTCTCCTCGATTTTTTCCTGGATCTGCCTCCCCAGGACCTCAAGAGGTCTGGTGAGTAAGCAAGTCCAGAGGACTCTGCTGTGGCCCCGATCCCAGGTGAGCTTCCTCCTTTTGTCAGCATTCCCCAGCTGCAAGGACAAAGGTAAGTAGATTCGTTCAGGTTTCTAGCTCCTTTTCTATGTTTTTACTCACAATAATGTGTTTGGGATAGGTGCTGGCTCTGTTGGGTCGGTGTTGCAGTGTGGAGCCCAGCAAACATGATCCTAACAGGACGCCACTATCTTGGACACTCCCGAAGATACTATGGTTTTAAGAGGTGCATTTTGTCCTGGTTTTGTTTGTGAAGAGAGGTTGAGACAGAGGTGACAAGCAGTTTCCTCCAAAGCCAATAAACAGCTTGTGAGGCTTTTTTTAAACAGTTGGAACAAAAGAAGCAGCCTGAATGGGTGGAGTCAAGCTCCCCAGAACCAGGATTTCTTTTTTGTTTCAGCTTTCAGCAGTTGCCCAGGTCTCAAAACTGATATGGAATCTCTTATTCCTCCCCCTGTTATAGCTAAAACTTGGGTTTTCTTCCTACTGCTAGAATTGCATGAGACAATCTATTTCACTGAATTTGCCTTTGCCACGGGTGTGTTTATGGGATGTTACTATATTGGAACAGTTAATTAGTAATAGTTAATGTACATATTATTTTGTTATACATTTCAAAATTACAGTCAAGCCAATTCTTTTATTTTTATTTTTTCTGTAGTGTATGAATAAAGTATGTTTTATTTCAAATCTGGTAGTTTGACTAATTGAATTACATCCAGAACACAATGCCTTAAACTTATATTTAAAATAAGAACAGGTTAGGGTCAAGAATATTTTCTTAATATATTTTGAGGGGTATGGTCTTGTGTATAACACATCTCACCCTTGAGCGTCGACTAACTGATAGTCATGCACTTGCAATTCATGAAAACCCCAACATGACTAATTTACATAGCATTCCAATGTTCCCCTCATTCAGTTAGTGCAAGCTCCCAACACCTGATATAGAGTCTGGTGGCTGCTGGTTGACGGATGCATGCATGACATGGACACACAGATCTTAAGTCTTTTTGTATGATTTCTTTTCACTTACTCACTTTACTGCTTAGTTGCTAGCCTCTGTCTACTTCACAATGCTTTCTTCGTGCACACTGACTGACTCCAGCACTGACTTGCAGACTTCTGTGTGTCCTGGATTACTTTCTCATTGCTCAGGTTACAACTTTCCTGAATGTTTATTTCAGCAACTTGTATCAGAGTCACTGGGGACCTTGTGTGCCATTCTCTTAATCCTCAACCCATAAATGAAGCCAAGTTGTTACCGATGCCATTTTCTCCAGAGTACAGCTCTTCATATCCTTCTCCCATGACAAAAGCCATTCAATAAATCCCAGTGTGCTCTGAATATTTCAGCTGCCTTTTAAGATTCAGCAATGAATATATCCAAAATCAGTGCAACAAGGTCCAAAGAAATATACCTTACTAGTGGATTACACTTTAAGTTTTAAAATGAAATGGGTTCCAAACATGAAGCACTTCACGGGATACTGAGGAAAAGATTAACTGGAGTATTTACCCATGCAAATACTATAGCTACAAATGCAAATCATAGGCTAGAGATCTTGCAGCAAATAACTCACCACTGGACTCCTCAGAATCTGTCCACCACGGCAGTGTGATGGATTACTCCCCACTTGCCTGCATGACAGCAGTTCCAAAAGCACTCAAGAAGCTTGATGCTATCCAGGACAAAGCAGCCATTTGATTGGCATCACATCCACAGGCACCCACTAAAGCTCAGTAACAGCAATGTGTACTACCTACAAAATGCACTGCAGAAATTCACCAAGACTTCTTGAATTGCAATTTCTAAACCAACAAAACACTACCATTTAAAGCACAAGGGCAGAAGATATATGGGCGCACTGCCCATGCACATTGCTCTTTAAGTCATCCATCATCCTGACGGACAAATAGATTGGTGTTCAGTCAGTGTGACTGGGTCAAAATCCTGGATCTCTCTTACTTAAGACATTCTGGTTCTACATACATCATACTGAGTCAACAGAACCTGATCCAGCTACCCACACCTGCATTCAATAAAAAAACTCCTCATAGAAATACCCTTTTTTGGAGAAAGACTATACTTGCTTCTCACCTCAAGCAGATCTCCTCTGATTAGCCCTAAAATCTCTAGGTTTTCCAAACTAAAAGTCTTTCCTCAATTATTCTAAACTGAAAAGACGTTAATTGAAGGTGGTGTTCAGTCTACCTATGGTAAATCATTCCAACATAACAACTTTTCATTAATCCTGGTTGTGTTCCCTGTTGTATGTTATATACTCAATTGATCTGACTTTTTTTTATAAACTCTTCACCAAATTAACCAATACCCATATGCCACTATTTTGAAATCTGAACTCTAAAATGATGTATATATTTATATGTAACTACATCATACTAAAAGTTTTCCATTCAAGTGACCATTCAGATGTGATAGATCATCAGAAGATTGCAGATTCCAAACAGTCAAAGCATCATTGAAAAGTGTGAGGGGTGGTGAATACAGAGAAAATAGATAGCAAAAATGAAATGGATCAAAAGATACATCATGTGAATAATGCTTGCTCTCTATTTATTTCATTTAGGTTCCCAGTATCTCTGGACTGTTACAAAACATTACAGTCTATACAGAAACATCAATCTCTTTCTCAATTTTGACAACTCATGCAGGAAGTGCAGTCATTGCATGCAAGGGAAAAGATAAGCATCTGGTGAACAAAACAGGAAACTGATAAAGTATTTACAACCAAAGCGTCTTTCTTCTTCCATGATTTAATTTGATGCTTTCCAACGAGGGTCACAACATTTGCAGAAATATTTGACCCCAACATTGGAATGAATGAATTAGGCTCTCATCAATAATGGGTAATGACTGATTGGGTTCCCCATTCCTACCAGAACAGGGATGGAAAGCTGTATCTGAATGATCTTGCTGCATGAGCCTTTTTTTGCCACTTTTGTTACACTCAGAAGTCTAAATTCTTAGACACGAGGGGATTCTCTGGCTGGAGTTTAGATCAGAGTGGTGCTGGAAAAGCACAGCAGGTCAGGCAGCATTCAAGGAGCAGGAAAATCGACGTTTCAGGCAAAAGCCCTTCATCAGGAATAGAGGCAGGAAGCCTTTGGCTGGAGACTAAGCAGGCCCACTGTGTCTGGATATGGTACTGGCTACTTCACACTCAGATGAGGGCAAATTTCTTGGCTCAGAATTCTCTGACCGAGAGGTTTGTGGATGGTGAGTCATTGAGTATATTAAGGCTGAGATCAATATTAATTTGAGCATTACAGGAATCAGAACAGCATGGGGGCTCAGCAGTTAGCACTGCTGCCTCACAATGCCAGGGACCTCAGTTTGATTCCACCCTCAGGCAACTGTCTGTGTAGAGTTTGCACATTCTCCCAGTGTCTGCATGGCTTTCCTCTAGATGCTCCGGTTTCCTCCCACAGTCCAAAAATATGCAGATTAGGTAGATTGACCATTCTAAATTGCCTAGGGTTGTGCAGTTAAGTGGATGAGCCATGAGAGATGCAGGATTACAGAGATAGGTAGGAGAAGGAGTCTGGGTGGGGGGGGGGGCTCTTCAGAGGGCAATAGTGAGGACTGCAGATGCTGGAAATCAGAGTTTAGATTAGAGTGGTGCTGGAAAAGCACAGCAGGTCAGGCAGCTTCCGAGGAGCAAGAAAATCAACATTTCGGGCAAAAGCCCTTCATCAGGAATAGTGCCCGAAACGTCGATTTTCCTGCTCCTCAAATGCTGCCTGACCTGCTGTGCTTTTCCAGCACCACTCTGCTCTTCAGAGGGGCAGTATGGACCATATGGGCTGAATGGCCTGCTTCCACACTTTTGGGATTCTATGATGGAAAGGGGAGGTGGGGGGTTAGGTCTAAAAAGTGTTAGAACATTCAGCTGTGGTTTTATTGAATGGCTGGAGGGCCCCTATGTTCACCTCCTGCTCCAATTTATTATATTCTTATGCCCAAGTATGGTGCAAATTAATTGCATGATTTCCAAAATCTCTGTAATTTGTAATCAGATTTATAGACCCCCGCCACAAACAAACCCCACACGAAGGGTGCTGGAGCCCTCACTGGTGGAATCATGCATCATGCAGTGAATCAAGAAAAATCCAAGAAGTTGCCCAATATAACATTTTGGGCGCTTTATTCTATTCTCAGTAACCACCAGGTTAGCTCTGAGAGAGCTAGCCAACTTGGCTTTGTCTCCTGCCCCGAAGGCTGCACGGTATACCTTTTATATTAAAAAAAATCTTGCTGATCAAAGATTTATTTTATCATCTGAATGTCACCTGCGAGCGAATTTGTTACATCATTTTTGAGAGCTCGACGGATCAGATTTCTTACCCTCGGGCAAAAGCAAACCCACCCTCCTCTGGATTGACAAAGCTTCCTGAAGCCATCAGGTTTGCACGATTCATTGCAGAACTTGACGGGGAAGCGCTAACCACACGCCTATCACAACACTTTGTAACATCCATCGCCAAAGCTTGTGCGTGAAATAGCCGCGAAATTGCGCAAATACTCTCCACGTCCCGGTCACAACGCTGCAACTTCCCCTGACAGCGCATTAACACCTGCCTTCAAATTTCCCTCGGCTTTTCCCAACCGAAGATCTGAAATTGAGAGTTTCAACAGGTTGAGGTGAGTAACTCAATGCTCAAGGTTTTATATTTTGGGAGGGAGGAATGCCTTCTTATAGTCCTTGGTGTTGGGGTGGAGGAGTAACTTCAGTGTTCAGTCATAATTTCAAATTGAGTTCAAACTTTGGGTATTGATGGGGTGTCCTGAGAATGTGGCAGGAGCTACCCAGAGAAGAACTGAAATGAATAGGCTGGTGTACTTCTATGTGGAACATGGAGGTCTTGAGCTCAAGGACCAGTTTGTGTGCTGTAATTACTTTGCTAAAAACAATAGGAGCCTCCAATTGCCAATAATTATTGACCATTCTTGGTTAACCTTGAGAAGGTGGTGATGGCTCTTTCCTTGAACTTCTGCAGTCCATGTGGTGAAAGTGCTCCCATTGTATTGTTGGAAACGAGGGTCTAGGGCTTGACCTTGTACACGGAATGAACGGTGATATATTTCCAAGTCAGGATGGTGACTTACTGCTGTGCAGGCTGTGTGTAACCAAGTGGCTTAAGGCTGCCTTAGAACTGAGCCTCCTCTGAACAATCCACGCTGTTCAGGAGCTGAGAAGAGAGCTCCTCCTATATCCAAGCTTCCACATCAAAATAAAAAAAACTTGGTGGTGGCTGTTTACTCAACCAGATGCATGCTGGCTAAATGTAGGTATTCAAAGTAAAGCTAGCAACAGAATACAATAAATATCACTGAAACTACAGGTTTATTCTTACCTCAGATACTGTCAAATGGCAATGGGAAGTGTTCTCTCCTTCACACCTATCACTGAGTAGAAGCTGATCAATCTGAAAGACCCTGCTCAAATTCACAGACATCATATTGGCATGAATGTTAAAGATTCTCTTCACTGAACAACCATTGGTAATCTCTACTTTTGAAAAACAAAAATCCCAGACATAGCAAATGTACCAATGACATGTAGTGCCACCTGTGCCTGAGTTATCACCAAAAAGAAAAATCCATGTGAAAATGTGAATAACACTGTCTTTTTATTATTTTTTCCTACAGAAAATGAGGGGACTTTGGCTCTTTCACAGCATTGTCTTGGTGGTTGCTCACAGTCGGGTAACATTTGTAGGGTGAGTAATTTCCTTGGGCCATTCTATGATGTTGGCCACTCCTAGTGCTTCCTCTCTGGCCCCTTCTTGAACCTTTCCCAATGTAATTATCCTCCCCCCACCTGTTTTAAATGGAGTAAGGAGTTAATTACTTGGAAAAAGGGTAGAAAAGAAGCTCATGACTAAACTTATTGTTGCTAAAGCTGAAGAAGGATGTACTCCAACTCATTAAAATTAATATCAATGAGATGGAAATAAATAAGTGGTTAAAGTTGTACAATAAGTGTGGGATTTGACAAGACAGTTAAAGGTTTGATGTTAGAACCTTTTTCTCCACATATTGTTTATGTAGAACAGATTCTCAGAGAAGGATTAATTTAAGGTCAGCTGATCCCTTTTAAAAGAGATAGATCAACACAAATTTAGAAAAATCTTGAGAAATCGGCACGGTGGCCAACACTGCTGCCTCACAACGGCAGGGACCCGGGTTCAATTCCTGTCTTGGGCAAACTGTCTGTGTGGAGTTTGAACATTCTCCCTTGTCCGTGTGGGTTTCCTCCCACAGTCCAAAGATGTGCGGGTTAGGTGAATTGGCCATGCTAAGTTGTCTGTAGTGTTAGGTGCATTAGTCAGGGGTAAACATAGGGGAACGGGTCTGGGTGGGTTGCTGTTCGGAGGGTTGGTGTGGACTTGTTGGCTGAACATTCTGTTTCCACACTGTAGGGAATCTAAAAAAAAATCCCAAAGCACTTTATAATGAAACACTTTTGAAATATGCTCACTGTTATAAAACAGCAAACACAGCAGTCAGTTTTCAATGTGATAATGGCTAGTTGTTTTTACTGTAGTTGATTCAGGAGTAAATGTTGATGTGGGGATGACTTTCCTGCCCTTCTCTGCAATAATATTGTCGGACCTCTTGTATTCAAGTGGTAGAGCCAACAAGGCCTTGGTTATGCTTCAGCTAAAATAGATTTCCAACAGTTAGCACTTCCTCTGTCCTGAACTGCAGTGTCAGCCTAGATTTTTGTATTCAAGTCTCTGGAGTGCAGCTTGTGCCCACAAACCTGAGGCTCAGAGAGGAGAAAGTCACCCATTGATCCGCAGTGATGCCTAGCAGGCGTCTCGTCTATACGTGGAATGAGAATTAGAAAGAAATTAACAATGATCTTTGTATATTTTTGTCCTTGACAAGTCGGGAAAGAATTTAATGTCCCTTAAATTAAGGGATTGCATTATGATGACAGAAGAGAAAGAATATTCAAACATTGATTCTGGATAGAATGGCTTTGTGCGTCTGAATGTTATTTACTGGCAAATGCTTCAAAATTATAAATAGAACATATTCCATTATTCCTGTTGCTTTCACAAACTGATGAATATTAAATATCAAAAGTCACAGATAATTCACTAATTTAAACCTCTTGTTATTCCTTTTATTTTCTCATTTTGACTGATTTTTGTTCCAGGTTTGGGCCCTAGAGAAGTAGCAGATATTCTATTCGATAATCATGTTTGAAAGTACCAAACTCAGAGCATTGCCTGTTGGTACTTGTTTGCTGAATTTTCTCACTGTGGAGATGTTACATCTCCTTCTCAACAACTCCCACCCCCATAACAATCAGCCGAGGGGGCCGTCAAAGCTTGGCTGATGGTCAGATTATTAAAACTGATTTTATCAGAAGTGCAGCATTTTCTATTGTGAGGAAAACATAAAAACATAAAGCTGACATATGAAGACCAAGTGCAAGAAATGCGCAATCAGTGTCAGAAAAGGGATAGCACTGTAATTTTTGTTTAGCACTGTAATTTTTGTTGGAATTGTTTATCAACCAGTCATTACGTAAATTGGACATGTTCTCACTGGAAAAGAGAATTAGGTGACAGTATAATTGTTGTTCTTAGCACTTTAAAAGAAACTGGGAAAATCCGATCATAGCACCTTGCCCAGGACCATGCAACCAGAGGACAAAGGGAAGGGCTAAACTCGGAACCATGTAAACACAATTTCAGTGAACGTATGGTCAATCTATGAATATGCTGCCTGGGGAGACATTGGAAGCAGTTCATGCACAAGCAATTTAGATTGATTCCTTTCAGTGAATACAGATTTAAAATAGGCAGCCATCGCTTTGTAGATAATGATGTGCAATAAATCCTGACCTTGAAGGTGACACCCAGGATTGAATAAGAAGAGTGCAAAATGTGTTATGAGATATTCTCTGTGTTTGTTGGGCTCATCCACATATCAGTGCTACTGATCATAAAGTGGGAGGGGATTGGGCAAATTGCTCGAGGTATCAACACAAGACCTTCAACCACCATCCCAACAATTCCATTTCTGGTCACTCAACATTTCAATCTCCATGGGATACTTTCTTCCCTCACCAATTGGAAAGAGAATAGTATCTTCACTATCTAATTGGAGGGTTCTTGACTGATGGTTGAACAACTCTTTCTACTTACATACATTATTTTTCAAAACTATAAAGGGAGGGCAATTGTGGTGCAGTGGTAGTGTCCCTACCTCTGAGTGAGGAGGCATGAGTTTCAAGCCCCACCTGCTTGAGAGGTGTGTCATAATATCTCTGACCCAGTTGATTAGAAAAATATCTTAAAAGCAGTAAAGAGGGTGTTTGTGGTGCAGTGGTAATTCTGCTATCACTGGACTAGGAGGCCTGCGATCAAGTCTGACCTGCTCCAGAGAAGTGCACTGATATCTCTGAACAAGTTGTTTAGGAAGTAATATTAAGAGCAGTAATGCCCTTCAACTCAATTTTGATTTGGCAACCCTCCCTGCCACCCCCCACAACCTTTGATAGTCTTCATTGCATAATAATCTTCAATTCATTGAAATTTGCTTTTAATTCCTGGAAATGTCAAAGGGCAGCAAAGTGATTCAGTTGTAAACACCGCTGCCTCATAGTACTAGGGGGCCAGGTTCATTTCCAACCTCAGTTGACTGTTTGTGGGGAGTTTATGTTCTACCCATGTCTGCATATGTTTTACACAGTTTGCAGTTGCCTACCACAGTCCAACGATATTCAGGTTAGGTGGATTGGACATACCAAATTGCCCATAGTGTCCAGGGATTGCAGGCTAGGTGACTAGCCATGGTAAATGCATGGTTACAGGGATAGGGTTGGGGCTGAGTCTGGATGGAATGCTGTACTGAGGGTTGGAGCTGACTCAATGGGCCAAATGGCCTCTTTCCACATTGTTACGACACGGGGTAAACTCTCCTGCTTAATTTAAAGCAGCAACACAGAAAAGATTTATCCTGTGCAGTAATCTATGAAAATTCGAGAGGCCAAGAACTATTCAAAGTAAAAATTAACAACTTTATTTCTTAAAGTATGACAGAGAATGATTAACTAACAACTATTTACAACTCCTTCCTCTAACCTATCTTTTCCCCTTCTACAATACTAGTCCAGTAAAAACCCCCATTTAAGATTTACAAGACAAAACTTCTTATCTCAAAACCAGGCAGCTTTTGGTTCTTCTCCATATTCCTGTCTTTTTTTCTTCTTCTTGGGGATTCTACTTCACAGGTTACTGATCAATAAAGGTGCCTTTAAGAGAGCTATTCTCTGGGCAGTTTGCAGATGTCATTAGGTTGGCAGTTCTCCTCCCAACTGTCTAATTTTCCCTGGTTTTATACCCCCAAAGCATTGGATTGTGTCATTGGCTTAAAGATTGTTAATATATTAAATTCAAACTTGATTAGAGTTTGGTTTTTTTGAGGGGGGATATAATTTAAACTGATTGGGCTAATTCGATCTGTTTTTGTCTCTAGGCAACCAGCTACCCTAGCTACCCTAGTAGCTGGACCACATGTTTACATTGTATCTTATTGAGAACACTTGGTGCTGTCACTGCGAGCTTTTAACTCTCTTAAAGGTACAATACAGCCACATCTTCATAACACCTCCCCCCTTAAGAAAGCAATGAACCATCATAATGAAAAGATGGTTTCAGTGTTTTTCTATTTTTTTAAAGACATTACCCTAACATACAGATAACTTTTATATAAGTTCACCTTTACTTCTTACCATATACCTGGATATATAACATTAAATAAATACAAATCTCATCTTAACTCTATCAGTTAAATCCCACGATAATGCATCTGCGATTACGTTCTTACGACTTGCAACATGTATTTTTAAATTAAAAGTCTATAACATAAGACTCCAAAGAAATGGTCTCATATTCTTAAATTTAAAGCGTTCTAAGAATGTAAGTGGATTGCAATCTGTGGACACACGTGTCTCCGACACATTGTTTGTGACAAACACATCAAAATGTTGTCAGGCCAGTACCAAACTCAATAGTTCCTTTTCCATTGTGGAGTATTTCCTCTGGTGGATGTTGATCTTCTTCGAAAAGTAACCAACTGACAGTTCAAACCCATCCTCATTTTCCTATAGGAATACAGCTCCAACTCCTATGTCGTTAGCACCATTGGCGACTTTAAAAGGTTTTGAGAAGTTTTGAGTAGCTAAAATTGGTTTGGTGGTTAATATCGATTTCAAATACCTTCTGGCATGGTTCTGTCCACTGAAATTTTGTGTCCTTCTTCAGCAAAGCGGTTAATGGTGCCACTACATTGCTGAAGTTTGGAAAAAACTTCTGTTAGAATTTGCTGAGTCCTAAGAATCTAAGCACCTTTTCTTCGAAGTTGGTCATGGAAATTCCTTGATGACCTTTATCTTTGTGTTCCGTGCGGTTAACCTTCCATGACCGATGTTATTTCACAAGAATGTCACCTTTGCTTTTGCTAATTCGGTTTTATTTAAATTTATCACCGGTTTTGCTTCTCGGAGTTGTTCGGAGAGCTCTGCCAACTGTACCATGTGATCTTTCCAGGACTTACTAAAGATCACTACATCATCCAAATAGACTGCACAGTTTGATAACCTAGCCATAACTCTGTTCATGTGTCTTTGGAATGTGGAGGGTGTGTTCTTCATTCCAAAGGGCAACACTTTAAACTGGAGTTTAATTAGGCATTACAAATGCAGAAATTTCTTTCGCCGACTCTGATAAAGGTACCTGCCAGTAACCATGCATTAAGTCCAACTTCGTGATGTAACTGGCTTATGTGACTTTCTCAATACAGTCTCCTAAATTAGGAATTGGATAAGAGCTTGATTTTATAATGGTGTTGACCTTCTGATAATCCACGTAGAAGTGTTGAGTTTGGGAACTAAGACAATCGGCAAATTCCACTCGCTCTGGTTTGGTTCGATGATGTCCTCATTGAGCATGGCCTCCACCTCCTTCTGGATCTGTCTGGCTTTGAAAGGATTAAGCTGATAAAGGTGTTGTTTTATTGGACTGGTATTCCCTACATCTACTTCATGTATTATAGCTGTAGTCCTCCCCATCTGATTCATACATATGTCTTTATACTACAGTAACAAATCTTCCAACTGCGTTCTATGATCATGAGACAGATAGCTTACTAACCTATCCCACTCCTCAAGGATGTTTTCATTTTTAAAATCTATTTTGAGGCGCATCAAAATCCACATCATCTGGATTTGATTCCTGACTCGGCAGTGCAGTGACTAATACCTGTTTTTCCAGTTCTTTCTCTCTAGTATAATACAGTTTTAACATGTTCACATGACATACTTGATATCTTCTTTTTCTATCTGGCATCTTTATGAGAGAGTTCACCTGACTGAATTGTTTCTCAATTTGATAGGGACCATTAAACCTGGCTTTGAAGGGATCTCCTATCACTGGTAACAATACTAACAGATTATCCCCTCGGGAAAACGTCGGCACCTCAGAGCTTTTATCTGCCACCTGCTTCATTCTACACTGTACCCTCTTTAGGTGCTGTTTAGCTAACACACCTACTTGATTTAGTCTCTCCTTTACCTCTGATACATAATCTAAATGTGAGATCTCTGACTTCGGTCCTGTCAATTTTTAAAACATTAATTTCAAAGGGCCTCTCACTTCATGACTGAATATTAACTCAAAGGGAGTAAACTGAGTAGATTCATTTGGGGCATCTCTAATGGCAGACAATACGAATGGGATACTTTTATCCCAATCATTCATGTAATCCTGACAGTATGCTCTCAACCTGGTTTTCAAGATCTGATGCCACCTTTCTGAAGCTCCCTGGGATTCAGGATGATACGTGCTGGATTTAAAGTGTTGTATATCTAAGTTATCCATAACCTCCTTAAACAGCCTGGCAGTAAAAGTTGACTCTTGGTCCAATTGAATCGCTTTGCGTCGCCCATACCATGTAAAAAAAGCTACTAATTCCACTGCTACCCTTTTTGCCTTGATACTTCGTAATGGAATTGCCTCCGGAAAACTGGTAGACATTTCCATTATGGTTAACAAGTACTGGTTCTCACTTATAGATCTTGTATCTCTCAAAATTATAACTTCTTGTCCTTCTCCTCCTTTTCTTTCTGAGTAAACTTTACCCACAGAGGCAAATTCTTTATAGAGATCAGGTACTAACTCTATACCCAGCCCCTGCCTCAGGAGGGGACCTATGCAATCAATTATAACTCGCGTGAAAGGTTCTTCAAATGCGGGAATTGACAATAAAGGTGCTGGTTTTATTACCGCTTGTGGCTTACCTACCTTTTGGCATGTATGACACGGATGGCAAAAGTTAACCACATCCTTGTGCATTCCAAGCTAATAAAAATGTTTTAGTACAATAGCTTGAGTCTTTCATACACCTGGGTGACCTCCTACCGGTAGTTCACGTGCTACCTGGAGCACCTCCTGTCTGTATGCTACCGGTAACACAGACTGGTGCACTTTGGCCCATTTCTCCTCTGCACTAACCTGCCATGGTCTCCATTTCCACCTTAGGATTCTATCTTTCAGATATTAACACTCCGGAATATTCTCTGTCTCCTTTTCAGAGTGCACATCCACATGTATATCTTTTATTGTCTTGTCTTGCTGTTGCAAGTCTCTTAGTCTTTCAGGATTAAACACTTCTACCTGAATCTCTGCCTGTTCAGGTTTTTTCTGCACCATTATGTCAAACAGAGTGTCCGCTAACTGAACCTCAACTCCTTCATCTTTCTGTTTACTTTTCACTTTGTGCTGTGACTTATGATCGTGGGATCTGCTTACCACACAGTCTGGGAAAATACCAGGCTATTTCTGTTTTAACTCCTCAGTTTCTTGGTCTTCCTTGGGCTTCTCCATAACAAGGGGTGTCACTCCCAGCTTGGATCCTGCTAAATCATTCCCAAGAACAAACTGAATTACTTCTGTGTTAGTCTTACTTCTGTGGTAGGCAAAGTAATGGAAAGGGTACTGAGGGATAGGATTTATGAGTATCTGGAAAGACACTGCTTGATTAGGGACAGCCAGCACGGATTTGTGAAGGGTAGGTCTTGCCTTACAAGTCTTATTGAATTCTTCGAGGAGGTGACCAAGCATGTGGATGAGGGTAGAGCAGTGGTTGAGAGTTCTCGGCCTTTTCTCGTTGGAACGGCGAAGGATGAGGGGTGAGTTGATAGAGGTTTATAAGATGATCAGAGGAATAGATAGAGTAGACATTCAGAAACTTTTTCCCCGGGTACAACAGAGTGTTACAAGGGGACATAAATTTAAGGTGAAGGGTGGAAGGTATAGGGGAGATGTCAGGGGTGGGTTCTTTACCCAGAGAGTGGTGGGGGCATGGAATGCGCTGCCCGTGGGAGTGGTAGAGTCGGAATCATTGGCGACCTTTAAGCGGCATTTGGATAGGTACATGGGTGGGTACTTAATCTAGGTTAGAAGTTCGGCACAACATCGTGGGCCGAAGTGCCTGTTCTGTGCTGTATTGTTCTATGTTCTATGTTCTAAAACTCTGGTGCGGCCGCACTTTGGAGTATTGCGTGCAGTTCTGGTCACCGCATTACAGGAAGGATGTGGAAGCTTTGGAGAGGGTGCAGAGAAGATTTACCAGGATGTTGCCTGGAATGGAGTGGAAGTCGTACGAGGATAGGTTGAGAGTTCTCGGCCTTTTCTCGTTGGAACGGCGAAGGATGAGGGGTGACTTGATGGAGGTTTATAAGATGATCAGAGGAATAGATAGAGTATACAGTCAGAAACTTTTTCCCCGGGTACAACAGAGTGTTACAAGGGGACATAAATTTAAGGTGAAGGATGGAAGGTATAGGGGAGATGTCAGGGGTGGGTTCTTTACCCAGAGAGTGGTGGGGGCATGGAATGCGCTGCCCGTGGGAGTGGTAGAGTCGGAATCATTGGCGACCTTTAAGCGGCATTTGGATAGGTACATGGATGGGTACTTAATCTAGGTTAGAAGTTCGGCACAACATCGTGGGCCGAAGGGCTTGTTCTGTGCTGTATTGTTCTATGTTCTATGTTCTATGTTCTATGAATTCCTGGAACTGATACTCTGTAAATCACTTCCATTGAAACTTCCCCAGTCTTGATTTGGCACTCCAACCTGATCTTACATAGGGGAACGCTAAATTTCTGCCCATCTATCCCATAAATTACCACACTCTCGAGTATCAGATCAGAATGAGTGCATATTTGCTCATCCCTTACTATCAGCGACTGATTAGATCCTGTGTCTCTCAAAATTATAGCTTCTTGTCCTTCTCTTCCTTTTCTTTCTGAGTAAACTTTACCCACAGAGGCAAATCCTTTATAGAGATCAGGTGTGAACACCATACCCAGCCCCTGCCTAGGCTGTGCACTCTCCTGCAGCTCCTCGGCTCTTTTTGGGGTCTCCTTTATTACCTTCACTAATTCCACTGGCTTGGCTTCTTTTACCACATTTTTTCCCACAGTCTCTTTCTTTAACGACCAGCACTGTGACTTCACGTGTCCCACTTTACCACAGTAGAAACACCTGAGGCCTTTCACCTCCTTTCCACCCACTTGGGCTTCTTTTTTATCCTGTGGTAAATTCTTACCAGTGCTCTTGGTTTCGTAGTGTAGGATCTCCCCTTCTTCCAACTTCAATTCCTCACAGGACGAAATTCTGGCTGAAAGCTTGTCTTATGCATCAACGTGTACTCATCTGCTAATTCTGCTGCCCTTCTCACTTCCCAAACTTTCTGTTCCTCCACATGAATTCTTACCATTTCTGGAATTGAGTTTTTAAATTCCTCCTGCAAAATAATCTCTCCTAGAGCCTCAAAGGTCTTACCTATTTTCAAAGCATGCACCCATCAATCAAAATGATTATGTTTAATTCTTTTGAGCTCCATATAAGTCTGACCTGGTTTCTTCTTTGTGTTTCTGAACTGCTGTCTAGATGCTTCTGGTACCAATCCATAAGCACTTAAAATAGCCTGTTTAACCTGTTCATAATCTATTGACCCCTCATCTGTCAGTGCAGCAAATACCTCAGTAGCTCTGTCTACCAGTTTAGTCTGAACTAGAATTACCCATAAATTCTTGTATCACTCCATCTGCCTAGCCAATTCTTCAAATGAAATAAAGAAGGCTGTGACATCTTTCTCATCAAAATGTGGCAGAGTTTTGACATATTTATATATACCACTACTTTCTCTTTTAATCTCCATTCTGTTAACTTGACTTTGCTGACTAAGTTGCAACTTCTCAAGTTCAAAGTCTCTCACTTTTCGCTCAGCTAAGAATTGTCTCTCTTTCTTTTTCCTCTCTCTCTCTCTTTCCCTTTCTCTTTCTTCTCTTTCTCTTTGCTCAGTCAAGAACCTTCTCTGTCTTTTTTTCCTCTCTCTCTCCCTGCCCGCCTTTGTTTATGTGCTAACTCCATTTTCCTCAATTGTAATTTAAGTGTTGCTACATCTATTACATTTGTCTGTTTCTGTGATACACTGAAGTGTTTGAGTATTTCCCTTACAGTTCCAGCTTTACTTTTGTCTTTAGTTAAACCCAAATCTAACTTACTTGCTAATTCTAAAAGTATGGCCTTTTTCTTTCCTTTTTGGCAAATTTGAGAATAATCTCCAAATCCCAGTACCTCTTTAACAATTTTAAGAGCCATTTCTGTCACCTTTAATTTAATCAACCACAAGTCACTGAAAGTAAACAAATTGCCTCACCTACATTTTATTGAAAGATTTAGGACACTAACCTGCAAGTGTTTAAATCTGCTCGGAATTTTTGTACCCCCAACTCTATTCAAATTTGTCTAAACCAGTTAAAATCCCAGATGCGCTCCCAAGCTGTTATGACATAGGGTAAACTCTCCTGCTTAATTTAAACCAGAAACGCAGAAAAGATTTATCCCGTGCAGTGATCTGTGAAAATGCGAGAGGCCAAGAATTATTTAAAGTAAAAATTAACAACTATATTTCTTAAAGTATAACAGAGAATGATTAACTAGCAACTATTTATAACTCCTTCCTCTAACCTATCTTTTACCTTCCCCTTCTACAACTAGTCCAGTAAAACCCCTCATTTAAGATTTAAAAACAAAACTTCTTATCTCAAAAACAGGCAGTTTTCAGTTCTTCTCTGTATTCCTATCTTCTTTCTTTCTTCTTGGGGATTCTAATCTCCGGGCAGTTTGCAGATGTCATTGGCTTGGCAATTCTCCTCCCAACTGTCCAATTTTCCCCGGTCTTATACCCTGAAAGCATCAGATTGTGTCATTGGTGTTTAAGATTGTTAATAAACTAAATTCAAATTTGATTGGAGTTTGGTATTTTTTGAGGTGTATAATTTAAACTAATTGGCCTCATTTGAATCTGTTTTTGTCTCCAGCAAACAGCTACCCTAGCTTCCCCAGTAGCTGGACCACATGTTACATTGTATCTTATTGAGAACACTTGGTGCTGTCACTGTTAGCTTTTAACTCTCTTAAAGGTGCAGTACATCCACATCTTCAGAACAACACTGAGGTTGGCTGTTAGATTATATTAGATTAGATTACCTACAGTGTGGAAACAGGCCCTTCAGCACAACCAGTCCACACAGACCCTCCGAAGAGTAACCCACCCAGACCCATTTCCCTCTGACTAATACACCTAACACTATGGGCAATTTAGCATGGCCAATTCACCTGACCTGCACATTCTTTGGTTTGTGGGAGGAAACCAGAGCACCCGGAAGAAACCCACGCAGACAAGGGGAGAATGTGCCAACTCCACACAGACCGACACCCAAGGTTGGAATCGATGTGGTAAAGTGTTACTTTTCATGGAGAAAACCTTTTTCCTGGACCGATTTAGACTGCGACACTCACTATATTTCTAAATCTCTCTCTCTAAATGTGTTTTCACCCAAGTCAATTATATAGTTTGCTCTAATGTATGGTTTCCTTAATGCCATGGATACAACTCTTAAGATGTTCTGTCCCCATGGATTCTGCTGACCATGGGCCTAGGCTTTGATTTCTGGCCAACACTACAGGCTGTTTTTTTTGACCAGACCGACCCTATTTGGAGACTGCAGCACATCTGCCTCTGCTTAATCAAAGAGTAACTGTTGTCTTCTCTCAGGAATTCAGAAAATCTTTTATTTACATCTTAATACACAACAGTGCACTATACCACAATTATGAGGTGTAGATTATAAACTCTCCTGAGTTCCACCAGGAGACGGGAAAGAATATTTTAAGGTTTCCAGAATCGACCAAAGTTTTGCCCCTTTCTGCTTATTGTTTTAGACCATAAGGTATAAGAGCAGAATTTGGCCATTCAGCCGATCAAGACTACTCCACCATTCGATCATGCCTGGTATGTTTCTCCACCCCACTCTCCTGCCATCTCGACATAACCCCTGAACTCCTTACTAATCAAGAACCTGGCTATCTCTTTCTTAAAATTAAATTAAATTTAACTAAGTAGAGGAGGCTCATTATCTCACTCATTCACTTTGTTTGATATTTTTTGTGTGTGTTTTACAGTTCCATTTCTTTTTATCCACTGTAGTGACCAAGTACTGCGTTTCCGTGTTAACAGTCAGGAGCAGCTTGCTATGGTGAAGTTCCTGGCAGAATTGGACAATCTGAAGGTAATTACGCCTAGTTAACTAAAACATTTTTCTTCTCAAAAACATTGTATCATTTGAGATACCCTTTGACAATGTGGTATCACATTTTCAATCTTTCTTGGCTTACATGACCTTTCTTAATCTTGGAGTTTTATTGAACAGTCCCTTCACTTAAGGTTTCTCAAAAATTCTGTTCTATGTTTTTGAGGACCAGGCTTTGTAGTATCGGAAAGGGTGAAGTTGAGCCATCTGTGTTTGGTATCATTACTAGAACTGGTTTATAGGGCTTTAGAACTAAGACACTGAGTTGCTCAGAGAGGTAACTGACAGTAAAAAAAACTTGCTTTCCCATAGGCACTGTGAAGGTTTTACAACCAGTAAACTACTGCTGCAATGTAGGAGACATGGACTCCGGTTTATAGACAGCAAGTTCCAGGAACATAACTAAAGAAATCACCAGTAATCTGTCATTAATGAGGTTGGCAAAGGAATAAAAAGGACATGAATGTACTATCCTGCTTCTCTTCAAAGCAGAGCCAGAGAAACATTTACTTCCAATTCAGAAAGAAAATCTCATGTGAAACAGCACCTTTGACAATGCAGCCTGCTAGATCAGCAACCATCCATACATTAAACATCCATTTCCTCCACCATTGGCACACAGTGATTCCAGGATGTACCATATACAAGATGTACTGCAATCATTCACCACGTTTTCTTTGATGGCACCTTCCAAACCCACAGTGTCTACCGCCTAAAAGAATAAGGGCAGCAGACACAAGAAACACCACAAACTGCAAGTCCACTCCAAGCCCCACAGTGTCCTTATTTGGAACAGTGTCAAAAACTGTTTCCTGATTGTTACTGAATCAAGTTCCTTTCTGACAGCACTGTGCGTGCACACCAAATGGACTGGATTGTTTGAAAAAGTCAGCTCACCAGCACCTTCTGCAGGGCAGTTTGGGATGGGCAATAACTACATTAAAATAAACCTGTAGGAATGAGATTTGAACTCAATCATTAGTCTCTGGAACAAAGTATTATCAAAGCTGATGTTAGCTGATACCTTTATATCTCATGATATATATTAAATATTACTCTGAAATGTCCATTTCTGTTTCCTTCGCAGCTTGATTTCTGGAAAGAACCTGTAAGCATCTCACTCCCAATTGAACTCCGTGTTCCTCGCAAGCATGTCCACACTGTCAAATCTTTCCTGGAGTCCAATGGTATCACATATTCTGTCATGATCAAGAACTTGCAGGTATTTGTGGGAAATTTTCACACTCCTCGCCCATGCCTTGTGAATTGTCAGTTTGTGACTGAGTGGGGAACAATGCTCCTACGGTTTTTCTGTTTAATTATCTCACTGGATTGTGATAAGTAGTGAAATTCAAGGACAGGCCACTGTACACCTGCACAATGGTACAGGGCTGTTAAAACGCAGATAGAATTGTGCCTCACATTATAAGCATTATAACATATATCTATAACTCTCTGCCAAAGAGCCACTGTTAAACTATAATTGCCTCTGGTGAGACAACATCAAGAATTTTTGTGATGTTCCTATTTTGGGATGTTCTCCTTCAAGCAGAGAAGGTTAAGCTAAGAAGAGATTTAAAGTAGGTGCTGAAAGCTATTTGGGGTTTTGACATAGTAAATAGGAAGAGTTCATCAACTGGCAAGTGGATTGATAATGAAAGTGCGCACATTTTTTTTTAATACAGCAAGTCATAGTGACCCAGAATGTCCTGCCTGAAAAGTAGATTCAGTCGTATGTTGCAACATAGATTTGGATCAGTACTTGGAGACAATTGGAGCAGGAGAGTACACAATGAAACCTCCAGGAATGTATCCAATCAGAGTTGATAAACTTGTCTTGATTGTATTGTATTATTTTAAAATAATCAGGGAGTTTATCCTGATGTTCTAGTCAACATGCCCTCCTCAACAACTAAAGCAATCACTTATCCCACTAGTACGACTGCTACAGAATGTTTACTGTAAGATTGCTGTTGGTGTCACATGTACTGAGATACAATGAAAAGTGTTGTTTTGCATGTCATGTAGGCAGATTGTACCATACAAAGTGCATCATGGTAGCAGAACAAAGCACAGAATACAGTGTTACAGCCGCAGAATGAGAGTGAGATCAGAATTAATATTTGACAGGGTCCATTCAGAAGTCTGTTAACAGTGGGGAAGAAGCTGTTCTTGAATCTGTTTGAATGTGTATTCAAACTTTTACATCTTCTGCCTGATGGGAGAAAGTGGAAGAGAGTATACCTGATGTGGAAGGGGTCTTTGATTATGTTCATAGAATCAGAATCATAGAAGCCCCACAGTGTGGAAACAGGACCTTCGCCCCAACAATTCCACCCCAACTCTCCGAAGAGTAACTCACCCAGACCCATTCCCCTAACCTGTTATCCTATATTTACCTCTGACTAATGCACCTAACCTACACATCTCTGAACACTATGGGCAATTTAGCATGGTCAATTCACCTAACCTGCACAGCTTTGGATTGTGGGAGGAAACTGGAGCACCCAGAGGAAACCCACACAGACACGGAGAGAATGTGCAAACTCCACACAGATTCCAAGGCTGGAATCGAACCTGAGTCCCTGGTGCTGTGAGCCAGCAGTGCTAACCACTGAACCACTGTGCTGCCAATGTTGGTTGCTTTCCTGAGTCACCAGGAAGTATAGGTAGAGTAATGGGTGGGAGGCTGGTTTGCGTGATGGACTGGGCTACGTTCATGACTCTCTGTAGTTCCTTGTGGTCTTTGGAACAGCAGTTGCCATACCATGCTCTAACGCATCCAGGCAGGATGCTTTCTCTGGTGGATCTATATAAGTTGGTTAGAGTCCTTGTGAACATGCCAAACTTGTTTAGCGTCCTGAGCAAGTAGAGACATTGTTGTGCTTTCTTGACCATCGTATTGATGTGGGTGGACCTGACCAGATTGTTGGTGACCATCACTCTCAGGAATCTGACACTCCCACTCATCTCCATCTCAGCACCATTGATGCAGACAGGGGCATGCCCTCCACTCCACTTCCTGAAGTTAACAACCAGCTCCTTTGTTCTGCTGACGTTGATGGAGAAATTGTTGTCTTTACACAATGCCACTAAGCACTCAATCTCTTTCCTGAATTCTGTTTTGTGGTTGTTGGAGATCTGACCTTCAACGGTGGTGTCATCCGCAAACTTTTACGTGGAATTGGGGTGCAATTTGGTCACAGTGTGAGTTTTTTGGGAGTATAGTAGAGGCCTGAGTACACAGTCTTGCTGCACTCTGGTGTTGAGGATTATGGTGGAGGAGGTATTGTCACCTATTCTTACTGATTGGGTCAGGAAGTCAAGGGTCTAGTTACAGAGCGGTTACAATGGTCTCGGAGTCTTCAAGTCAGTTTGTTTGGAATTATTGTATTGAAGATGGAACTGTAGTTAATATGTAGGAGCCTGATGTAGGTATTCTTGTTATCCAGATGTTCCAGGGATGAATGTAGGGTCAGGGAGATGTTGTCTGCTGTGGACCTTTTCTATTGGTAGGTGAATTGCAAGGCAATTTGATAGGCTGGTGTTGCTGTAAGCCAAGACTAACATCTCGAAGCACTTCATAAGTATGGAGGTCAGAGCCACTGGGCGGTAGTCATTGAGGCACCCTGCATGATTTTCTTCGGCACTGGGATGATGGTGGTCTTCGTGAAGCATGTAGGGGCTTCATATCAAAGTAAGGAGAAGTTTCAGCTGTCCGTGAATACTCCCAGCAGCTGGTCTGCATAGGATCTGAGTGTAATGCTGGGGACAATTAAAATGTCATACAAGAACAGTCTCTATTCATTATGTAAAGTGCTTTGAATTGAGATTGCGTTACAAATTTGAATATTATCAGATATATTTCAGATTTACGGCTCTTGAAACTGAATTACTGTCTAATCTTGCTTTTCAGCCTTTGGTGGATGAACAACATATGAGCATGTTGGGTTCTGATCTGGGACGAAATGGGACCGACAGCTTTAATTATGGAAACTACCACAAATTAAAGGAGGTGAGATACTGTGTAGCTTGTACTGTTACTTTCAAAAAGTCTCCCACATGTCACTAGATTTGCCCTGTAATGTCCATAGCTACTTGTTATGGACAGCACATAGTGTCCTTGAGACCCTTTGGGAAAAGGAGAGGGTGAATCCTGTTGAGCGATTCCCTGGGCCGACTGTCAAAGTCATTTGGCAGAGTGCCTCATCACCAGAATGTTTAAACAAACATTAATACATCGCTTGGCTGGTGGTGAGAAGGGTTCTGCCTGTGAGATCCATTATGCATGCCCAGACTCTCTGCACCATCGCACGCTGCCCTCAAAGTAGCTGTGGGGGGAGTGAGACTGTCACACACCTCCTACTGGAATGTGCCTATGCAAAAGAAGTCTGGAGAGGAATGCAATGGTTATGTCGAGGGTTGTCCCAACCAGCTCTGTAACGCTGGACACTGTGTCTGTTCCTCGGCATGTACACCAAGATGAACATCAACTGTGCCTGGAGGACCATCAACTCGGTGAAAGACGCTCTTTCTGTCAGCTGAAAACTTGTTGGACTTCCAGTTGAAGGAGTTGATTCCAACTGAGTGTTGCAGACTGGCACATTCCAAGGTCCAGGACTAGGTGTTGAGGAACGTGCTAAAGCTTGGGGCAGCTGCCTCCAAGACACAGTGGGGAAAGACCACCATGTAAGGTCCTTCTGCCAAAGAATAGCTGGGGTCCATTCAGTCATTGAGCCCTACTGATGCCTCAGCTAAATGCCAAGAGGTTGACTGTAAATATGGAGAATGGTAAACATCAAAGACAATTTGCTCTCTGTAATTTAAAGAGAATATAGATATGAATGACTCCATTAACTGTACAGGTACCAAAGATGTTTTTCTATGAATAAAGTATATTTTTGCAATAAATAAAAATACTTGTTTCATGAAAAGTTAGATATATTTTCGTATAGCATCTTTAACACGAGATATTTCACAGGAGCATTACAGAAGATGTCCGAAACCTTGGAGAAAGTAGCAGATTTTAAGGACTGTCTTTAAGAATAACAATTGGATAGAGAAGCAAATATGCAAAAGAATACAGCGTATTCAAAAAGAACGGGTACCCAATGAACACAGTCCACCGATTTCTCAGCAACAAACCCAAACAAGCAGACAAATGCGTCCAGAAACCCTAGCCACTCTCCTCTACATCAAAGACATCTTGGAAATGACTGCCAGACTATTCAGATCTCTGGGCATCATGGTAGCCGACAAACCCACCAACACAGTAAAACAGTAGCTAATGACCTTAAACGACCCTATACATCCAATAAGCAAAACAAACATCTTTTACAAAATACCTTGCAAGAACTGGTGACAAACACTACATTGGACAAACAGGCAGAAAACTAGCCACCAGGATATATGAAATCAATTAGCCACAAAACAACATGACCCCACTATCACTAGTATCCTTACATACAGATGAGAAAGGACTCCATTTTGACTGGGACAACACATCCATCCTAGGACGAGCCAAACAGAGACATGCACGAGAATTCCTAGAAGCATGGCATTCCAACCGGAACGCTATCAACAAACACATCGATTTGGATCCCATTTACCACCCTCTGAGAAAAAAAACTGGAAATGACATCACCAACACAGGAAATGACATCACCAACCCAAGGAAACCTAAACACATAAATCAAAAGCGAGACATATCACCAGCTCTTTACTGGAGGCTCACTGATGATGTTACCTAGTATGGTGACGAAACGTCTGAAAATGAATCTTCCAGCTCAGCGAGCAAACTTACATCCAGGGAATTTGAGTTTATGGAATTAGAGGAAGCACAAGAAGTGGGAAATGGATGAAGGCAGATATATTTTGTAGGGTTTGAGTAGATTTACAAAGGTAGGGAGGAGCAAAGAAAGGGAGAAAAATGAACATGAGGCCAATAATTTTAAAATCAAGACGTTGCTCGGTCATAAGCCAAAATTGATCAGCAAGCACAGGACTGATGTGTGAAGGGACTTGCTGAGAGTTCAGCGATGACAAATTAATGAGGCTGGTAGGTTGGAGAAGGCTGAAAATAGGAAAGGCATGGAAGAGGATTTCAGTAGCACTTGTTATGAAAGTGAATGTAGGTGGTCTTGATTTTGCAGAGAATATAGAACATGATTTTTCAGGTGCTGGGGTTTCCCCACTCATCTCAACAGGCCAATAGCTGTTTAATGCACCAAGGAGTGCATTAGCTGGAGACAGGATTTTAGACCCTAACTCAAGAGGAAGTCATAGCTCACAGAGTGAAAGCCAATCTGATTGGTCAACAGCTCTCTCATTCATGCAGTGTCCCTGTAATTGCAGGCAATCATCAGATTCTAAATGTCTGGAGCACAGGGCCAGATAACCATTGGAGTTTCACAACAAAAACTACAACAAAGCAGGGGTAGGGTCAGAAATCATGGGCTTTGGAACATGCTGCTCTGGACTGGCTCTGGTACCAGCCCCATACAGTGCACAACATTCCAACATCTCTGCCCAAGCATAACAGCATTGCGCACAGACCCAAGCACAGTGACTCCATTGCCCCCTAGACCTAAGCCCCATGTTCCCATCACTCTGACCCAAACACAGTGGCCTTATTCCCTTCCCCCGATACAAGCGCAGTGGCTCCATCTCCCCAGATCCAAGCATATCAGCTCTTCCCACCAGACCCAAGCACAATGGCCTTGTCCCCCCAGATCAAAACACAATGGTTCTGTTCCCCTCCCCCAGTCCAAGCAAAGTGGGTCCATCCCCCCAGACCCAAGCACAGTGTCCCTGTCCCTCCTAGAACCAAGATAGTGGCCCACCTCTGACCAGAGAACGATGGGTTCACCTCTGATCTGAGCACTGTAGGCTATTTAGAAACCCGTTATCAGTTTTTGGCACCAATGTACCATGACTCTACCTCCATCCCACCATGCCCCACCCCTGGAATGGTTGTGGCATACCTTTGAGCGAGGCAAAATTCAGAAGGAAATCCATGAGGGTGACCCCTCAGTTATTTGCCCAAGGTTGAAACAAGGTAATCTGCTGGAATTTGATCTGCCCTTTTCCATCTCTGATTTTCTCCTGGTGCCCTTGAAATTACATCTAGGTGTCTTCAAATGGGGTGGCTGCCCTCGTGCTCACCCATCCCCTCATAAAATTTCAAAAGTGTCTGGGACAAGTGGAAAGGTGGCAGGAAGGCCATTATGGAAGTTGTATGCCCTGGTACCACCAGCCTGCAAACCCATGGGCAGGGCCCCCTGTAATATTTACCTTTTTGGGTCATAGTTTTAGTCGTGGAGATGTACAGCACGGAAACAGACTCTGGTCCAATGCGGCAATGCTGACCACATATCCTAACTTAATCTAGTCCCATTTGCCAGCATTTGGCCAATGTCCTTCTAAACCTTTCCTCTTCATTTAGCCATCCAGATTGGTTAAATGTTGTAATTGTACCAGCCTCTATCACCTCTCACAGCTCAATCCAAATACACACCACCTTCTACATGAAAAAGTTACTCCTTAGGTCCCTTTTAAGTCTTTCCCTCTTCACCTTAAACATATGCCCTGTAGTTTTGGGCTTCCCTACCCTGGGGAAAAGGCCTTGGCTATTCAGCTTATCTGTGCCTATACCTTTCTGAAGAAGTGACAAAGAAGATTGATGAAGGCAGAGTGATGGATGTTGTCTATATGGACTTCAGTAAGGCGCTCGACAAGAATCCGCATGGTAGACTGGTTAGGAAATTTAGATAACATGAAATACAGGGAGAGCTAGTCATTTGGATACAGAATTTGAAACTATAGGTTCAGTACTCAAACACCGACACCATATTTGGTCTGGGTCAACCTGAGGCAATGACCAAGGAGCAGGATGGAAGTGATAGCCAGGGAACAAGACTTGTGATGCATCATGAGAAAATGAAGCAAATGGATCTTTCATTTGAATCTTGAGGATGGATTCAGCAATCTCACATTACCAAGGGGTGACTGACTCAATGGAACCACTGCTGGGAGAGTCATGCTAGTAATATCTCTGTCTCTGGTTTATGCTGTCTTGAAACTCAACATCCTACTTTGATCACAGGATGATTCAATTATTTTTACAGATGTCTCTGGTTTATAAGAGTGTGGCTGACTACATTATCCACCTTCATTTGCATCACTATCTGTGAATAGCAGGACCTGCTGGGTCCTGACAGCAGCCAGGGTTCATGCAAATGTGAGTTTGTGCATCTGCCTAAGGTAAGGTGCCATGAACTTGCACCCTGAGTGTTTGGATTCTATAATGGAGCTCTGAGCAGAGGGTAATGTTGGACCATGCTGCATCATTGCCGAAAGAATGTACCTCCCCTCAATTATGGGCAATGGCTCAACTGAAGGTTAGGAAGAAGGTTTCATCGTGAAAAGCATTTTATGAAAAGATTCCTCAGCAACCCATCCAAGGAAGGCCCAAGGACCTTGCACCTTGTGAACACTTATAGAGTCATAGAGATGTACAATTACAAAATGATTTAGTGATGCATTGGCGCGTCATATACATTTTCTATTTTTGGTTTCTCCTCAGATTTTTACATGGCTAAAGGATCTTGCAGCTGAAAACCCACAATTAGTCCGAAGAATCAAGATTGGTAGAAGTTCCCAAGGGCGAGCTCTTCATGTCCTGAAGGTTGGTCAAAAACTGAAGACGTTTAATTTCTCACCATCACATAAAATGCATATGCTGTTTCAGCATAGTTTGCTATTGCTCAGTTGATAACTAATTGTCAGTCAATTACACAAAATGTCAGCCTCAATCATGTACTTGATAACTGGATTCATAAGACAGCATCCTGTATCTCAACAGCACTGATTCTCCTGCAATAGTTCGAGAAGGCTGCTCACCATCACTTTCTCAAAGACAATTACGGAAGTGTACTAAATGCTGGCTTTGCCAACAAAGATTGCATTCTAAATCACATCCTAATGGGTAGTGGTGGCTGATGAGGAAATGGGAAAATCCTGCCTTGATGCAGAAAGTGGAGCTGTGACTATGGGGTATGTGAGCAGCAGTTGACGACCTTCTGAGCTTGGAAGTTGAGGCACATTAATGGAATACAAGAAGCATGTAACCTGTACTGGGGCTGATCTGGGACCACTGTACACTGACAGGGAAGGAAAATCTATTTTAAGGTGCAAACTGCAGTGGCTGATTTTACCTTCTCTGTTGTAACATGAGCTGAAAATGTGTTGCTGGAAAAGCGCAGTAGGTCAGGCAGCATCCAGGGAACAGGAGAATCGACGTTTCGGGCATAAGCCCTTCTTCAGGCTCCTGCTTCCTGAAGAAGGGCTTATGCCCAAAACGTCGATTCTCCTGTTCCCTGGATGCTGCCTGACCTGCTGCGCTTTTCCAGCAACACAGTTTCAGCTCTGATCTCCAGCATCTGCAGACCTCACTTTCTCCTGTTGTAACATGACCCAATTTCAAGCAAGAGGAAGTGGAGGAAGATGTGGTCCTCAAACTCAGCTAAAACTGCCAGAATGTTGTCACTCCATCTGTTTTAATAGGTAGTTACTCAAAGCTTAGATAGTCCAAATACAGATCATTGGAAAGGATCTGGTTGAATGATATAGCTCTAGCATTCTGCAGCTGTCTTTGCTCAGATGAAACCTTCTTTATTGCAGCTAGTCATCCTCTCTACTTATCATTCTTAGCACAGGCAATGCTGCCTGTACTACCTTCTTGCTCTTAATGTCTGAGTAAACCATTCTTTGTGTCCCTTCTCCTTTGCAGGTACATGTACTATCAGAGGAATTGTGGTCAGATTCAAATCACAGATACACAGTGCTCATTTCCCTGGTTGGGTATGTACACCTGTGTGCACCTCCTGATAGCTCCATTACCCTCCAAAATTGCGAGAGCTATGGAATTGACCCCTCTTTAACTCTAAGCTATTATTTGCAGAACTGAGGAACCATCAAGGTCATTGACTCAATCTGTTTTACCTTCCAAGTACAGACTGAGAATTTTTAAAGCACGAACTTGCTGTTACATACCCACTAATGCATTGACTTATATTGTCTTCTGTCATGTTATCATCAACGTTCGTGATGTCCTGCACTTTGAACTCCATCTCAATATACAATTTCTTAATTGAGAGGAAATTTATAGTTAGGCGCTGATTCAGGCCTCCCTGGTCTAATTGACATTATGCTGGGCTTACATCTAAAGTATTGTTACATATCGCAGTTCTCCTTACATTGATGTATTCCAGGCTAATGTTATAGATCCTCTATTTCTAACACAAAGTTGAGGATTTATATACAGTGTGTATGAGATAGGAATGCTAATACTCCCACACTCGGGAATTCTTCAGGAAGTTGCCAACACATCCCTTTAACCGCTTATGCCAACCTCAGTAAGATCAAATTGAAAGCCTACAAGGAAAAGAGCTCTAGTGTGTGTACCTTCTGTTGTTATTTTTTATTACAGGGCTAATGTGGGTGCATCACATTCTTTATGTGTGAGACATTAGCTTGTTTCCTGCTGAGGTTAGTTGCACTGTTTGTGAATTACTTTGGTGTATTAGCACTTGGTTATCACAATTCAGGCATTCACATGTTAGCACTCAGTCACTTTCTGTAGCACTCAAAGTGTCCTGCAATCACTGCATGATAAGAGCTAATATGAGAATGTATATGTGCAAATCTGTCATTAGGCATACACTCTCTATTGTTCTGTTGAGCTTATTTTTCTAACCAACCTGTTCACAGATGTTATTACAAAACTCTGGAGCAGATGAGATTTGAACTAGGCCTCTCAGTCAAGGGGTAATAGAGTCTTTAATAGGGCTGTTTCTTTCATTCAAACAGTTTAGCACTGGACGTAACCGTCCTGCCATATGGATTGACAGTGGTATCCATGGCCGTGAAAGAGTAGCACCTGCTGTCGCAATCTGGATTGCAAAGAAGGTATGAAAACATTTCATAAATTAGTGAGGCAATTTCAATGTAATTTGTCCACCCACAGAGAAACTGACTGGATCATGAACAACACTGAATAGCACTCTCTAGGCCCAGTTTTAGTTTCCAGTGAAATCAGTGGAGAGCAAAATCATTCCCTGCCTGGTCACTGGGGTTTCCCATCTGGTGAGTTCAGTGAAAACAATCCACAAATCATGTGCAAGTCTATATGATCACTATTTTGTATTCCTTAAGGACTAACTGACCGCAATTGTTCTGATAAATATGGGAATGTGGTGAATATTGGTCTTTGTAACATAGAAGCAGGGGATGGCAGCTGAAGCTCATGCAGAGCATAATTTTGCACATGGGGAAAATTGTAGAAAACACCCAAGCATCTGACTGTGAATTAACTTCCTGTTTTTGTGTGTCATTAGATCACGACTGATTATGGAATTGATCCCTCCATCACATCATTACTGAATAAAATGGACATCTTCATGGAAATCATGGCAAACCCAGATGGCTATGTTTACAGTTGGACCACAGTAAATAGTTCAGGGTTTCTGACTTTCTTGGTTCTGTTTCATGATGTTTAATCTTCATTGTCTGCTCCCTCCCTCAAAACAACATGCTACGTTTATACGCTATTCATGCTATAGTGCAAATTCATAGGAGCGAATTTACAAAAAAATTGACATGGAGTTACATAAAGATGAATTAGAACAAATGTTTAAAAACTTGCTAAAATAAGAGTTAGATTTAAAGGAGTATCTTAAAGGAGGAAAAGAGGTGGCCAGGTTTACATTCTCTTTCTAGGGTGTAGCTGCCAATGGTGAAAAGATAAACATAAATGATATATAGAGGCCAGAAGTGGAGGAAAACAAGATTTGAGAGGGTCACAGGGTGGATGAGTTTATAGAGATAAGGAGGGACAACTCACTGCCCATTGTTATTCAAATTTTGTCACCCCAACGAGGTTATGGAGAAGAATGTTTACTGCCAGCATTCAGAGCAAAGCCCAAAGAGACAGATCTTCATTGGTGAAATGGTTGAGATGAGGATTGGAGGTCAACCAGCTCAATAGAATGTCTAGGTGGGAGGAAGACATTGAACAACAAGCGAGAGCATCGGAGGAGAGAAGCTGAATTGAAGATGCGGTCACACAGATAGGATGTCTGCTGAGTCCCATGGCACAAGGGGTCTGAGTACAAGGGAAATCAAGGGTCAGACAATCTGGTGGAGGGTGGGGATCTATGCCTTAAAATACTTGCAATAGAATGTTAACATCAATAAAAAGCAAGCTGGAAATTTTATTCTGGGTAGGTCCACCAATAGCGTAGAGGGATGAAGGTGAGGCCTTTGCTGAGGAGTAAACATTCATCCTCAGTGAGGGGGATGAAGAGCTTATGCATCCTGCTTCTCGGATGCTGCCTGACCTACTGTGCTTTTCCAGCACCACACTCTTAAGGTCCACCAATAACCAAATACCCAGTTGTCTTGGAGTCAACAATCACGGCAGTCAGACAATGTTTTGTAGTTAAACAACCTAGCAATCCAATATCATCTTTTTTACACAAATGCCCAAAAGGAATTCAATTCATTTTGACGGGGGAATCTAGAATATTGAGATCTTGGGTTCACAGGGTTTTGCATGGGACCAGACAAACTGCACAAAACTTGTCATTCCCTGGTGTATTTGGAAATCATGAGGAAGAGAAATCTTGCCATCTTTGAGATGATGCGATTGTGGATCATGGTTCGGGAGTAAAGAGTCTGAAGTCTGGCAGGCTGGGCAATGTTCGAGATAGGAAACCAAAGCAATTATTTGATGTATTTAAGAGGCCAGCTCATGATTGAAGAGAACAGAGTACTGGACTGCATGAAATAGTGATTAGTCAGAAAATTTGACTGAGCGCTCACAATAAATAAGAAGTCTGTCTTTTCAATGGGAACAGAATTACTTTATGCCTACTGGCCCAGTTACACATTTCATAAATTTGTGGGGCAATTTCAATGTAATTTCTCCACCCATGGTGAAACTGACTGGATCATGAACAACACTGAAGTGCACTCTCTAGGCTCAGTTTTAGTCTCAGTGGAGAAATCAGTGGAGAGCAATATTGGCTGAGGTGTAAAATCATCCCCTGCGTGGTCACTGGTGTTTCCCATCTGGTGAGTTCGATAATATTGCAAACATCTGCCTAATTGAAGAGTTTCAGCTGATGTAAGACCACAGGATAACATAAATCTGTTGAAGTGTTTACAGTTCTTTCACATAATGAGTACACCTTGAAAATATTTACTCAGCCACTAAAGATATTGTAACTTGATAAAGCCTGTAATAATCTAGAAGTTAGAATGGGGGAGCCTGCAGTCGAACTTGCTTACTGAGCAAAGGGAAGCAATGAGGTAAGATTAGGAAGGCTAAGAATTAATTCATTTAGTACATAGTGATTTGGTGCCTAGTGCGATCAGACTTTGTATTTCATCAGATACAACTGAGTTTATACATAGATAATAGAAAAAGAGCCGGAAAAACTCAGCAGCAACCGAGGGAGAAAAAGACAGAGTGGGCATTTCAAGCCCAATATGACTCTTGCTTAGAACATACTGGACTTGAAACATTAACTCAGTTTACAGTTGCTGCCAGATCTGCTGAGTTTCTTCAACATTTTCTGTTTTCAGATCTCCACCATGCACAGGATTTTGCTTTTGTTTTAGAGTTCTGGATATAGGTTTGCTCACTGAGCTGGAAGATTCATTTCCCAACATTTTGTCACCCTACTAGGTAACATCTTCAGTGGGCCTCAGGCAAAGCATTGTACATGATTCCTGCTTTCTATTTATATGTTTGGGTTTCTTTGGGTTGGCGATGTCATTTCCTGTGGTGATGTCATTTCCTAAAAGCATGGCATTCCAACCGGAACTCTATCAACAAACACATCCGGTTAGACCCCATCTACCACGCTCTAGGAAAAAGAACAGGAAATGACATCACCAACCCAAAGAAACCCAAACGTATAAATAGAAAGCAGGAATCATGTACAGTGCTTTGCCAGAGGCCCACTGAAGATGTTACCTAGTAGGGTGACGAAACGTCTGGAAATTAACCTTCCAGCTCAGTGAGCAAACCTACATCCAGAACCTCAACATGAGCTACAAATCTTCTCAAAACTCGTTTGTTTTAGAGTTTTTACTGAGTGTTATTTTGTTTTTTAAAATGTATACATTTATAAACTAAAAACACTGTAACATTTGTTCTCAGGAAGTGACAAACTGACCTGTAACTTGAGGCTATGTCTTCATTTGATTGAAAACTAGTCACTTCTGATTAGCTGATGACTTATGTTAGTATGCAAGGGAGAGACAATGTACAAGGCAGTTGATGAGGCTAACAATATATTCAAGAGTATGTTTTCATCGTCCTACTGATTGAGTGCAGATATCTTTGGTCGCACTGCATACTATGGCCAACTTAATTCCCTCACTCACTTTTATGTGTTTGTAGGAGGATTCACTCATCCCTAGTTTTCATAAAATGCATGAAAGGAACTCCAATTTGCATCTGTATGTTGTCAACATGTGGAATGATTTTCTGGGAAATTGGCAATGCAGATGAGAGCTCTGGAAGTGTGCTTGAGATGACATTAAACTAATCTGTTCTCTTAAACCTCCAAAGTACATTGAAGCTGCAGTATGGATATGTCTAAAGGGAAACTAGATTAATACATGAGGGAAAAATAATTGGAAACATACAATGTTAGAGTTTGATGATGTGGGGTTGAGGAGACATTATGTGCAACATCAACTTGCTGAGTTAAATGGGCTATTCGTGTACTGTTACTTATGTGTAAAATGACCAGTTAATGGGTTGAGAGCAGATATCATCAGAACCATGCTTATTGGCCTATTGTTTCTCTTTCTAAGTGCCTTTGGAACATGCTAAATTATCCTATAATAATTAATGCTGAATGTGCATAGTTTCTGAAAGTGAATGAGCTAATTCTGAGTACCTGTAATCCTAGAATCCAATGTGGCGTAAGACCATGTCCAAAAGCCCTGGAACTCATTGCTTTGGAGTTGATGCAAACAGAAACTTTGACACTAACTTTGGAGGTGGGATTTTGTATTTTCAATTATGTTTTACATCACTTTACATATCACTTTATATAGTATTGTGCTGATAGAGTTGATCAAAATTAACCCTACTTTCTAAAATTAAATATAATACTTGCATAATTGAACAAGCTGGGATCTTCCTGATCACCAATCTAATTGAAAGGAAAAACAGTCTCAATCGACCAAATGGCTTCCTTCAGTTCTGATGTAACGAATAGGCTGATGTGTGTCATGGCAACAGGATGCCCATAATTCTGGCTTTCTGCTGACATAGAAGTCTATAGTGTAGAAAAAGGGCCTTTGACCCACTGGGTGTGTGCTGGTCGAAAACAAGCACGTAACTATTCTAAGTGTCCTGTTGCTTTTTCACACTGTGAGTAAATGTCCTACTCATGCCTCTGTGGGTTAATGCCTGCTGATATGAACCAAGGAAAATCCCAGACTTTGGCCTGAATGTGTTGCGGTCAGTGCAGTGTGAGCAGTCCAATTGGTCTTAATGTTGCTGGGAGCCAGAGGATAACATAATTACTTTGAATTCCAACCTCTGATTTTCGGGAGAGGGTGCTGACAGAAAATTCAAAATGGAAGGCTTCACAGCTCAGCACAATCTGTCAGCTGAAACTTACCTCTTGCTTTCACATGATGGAAGACCACAAAAGCTGAAACAGAAATGGAAAACAAATTGCATCAGGAATCAAAGTCTTTCAGGAAAGAAAAGGAGAAAGCTGGATGAACAGGGCTTAGGTTCATAGTTCATGCTTGAGTTAGCATGTGATTTTGAGTTAGGGTTAGGATTGGTTGTAGGCGTAGTGTTACAGGTGGTTCATTATCCCTGTTTTGTGTTTGTATTCTTATTCCTTAAGCTTTTTCTTTCACTTTTATTTGTCTTACCCTTTCTCTACCTGTCAACTTGTTTTACTTGTCATTTTCCTTTCCTTTGTAACTTTTCCTTTTCATGGCTGGGCTTTTGGGCTACAGTAAGGATTAACATTATACCTTACATCAATTCCCTAAAAATATTTCCCCCGATTTAGGATTCTTTTAAAAATTAGCGATGGCTGCGAATTCAACTCTAAATATTGGCCCAGTCGCTGGAACTCATTAAAACAACTAGATAGATTGAAATTAAGAACATGATTAGGCCATTCATCTCTTCCAGCCTGCTCTGGCATTCAGTATGATGATGGCTAATCATCCAGCACTGCACCCTTTTGCCCCAAACTCTTTGATCCCTTTAGCCCTAAGAACAATATCCATCTCCTTCCTGAAAACATTCAATGTTTTGCCCTGAACTGCTTTCTGTGGCAGAGAATTCCATGGGCTCACCATTCTCAGGGTGAAGAAATTTCTCGTCAGCCCAGTCCTAAATGTCCTACCGTTGTTGCATCCCTTCATAATTAGAATATCCTTCCATAGATAAGGAGACCAAAACTGCATACAATAGTCAAGGTGTGGTCTCACCAAGGCCCTGTATAATTGCAGCAAGACTTCCCCGTTCCTATACACAAATCCTCTCACTATGAATGCCATCGTACCGTTTGCACTACCACTGTCAGAATCTGCACTGATTTGTTTTCAGCTAAAGAATATCTAAAGGTGAAAGGACTGGTAAATGTTGTGGTGCAAGGCTAATAAAAGCTGTTTTTGATTCACAGGCAATGGGAGTAGCAAAGCCCCTTGTGCAGAAAGTTATTGTGGGCCTCATGCGCATTCCGAACCAGAGGTGAAAGCCATTGTGAATTTCATCAAAAACCATGGCAATTTCATGGTTTTCATTACACTCCATAGCTATTTCCAGCGTTTGCTGTATCCTTATGGACGTACACACATGCCTCCAGAAAACTTTGAAGAATTGGTATGCTTTTTCTGAGTCTATTCAAAAGAATTTTCTAATCAACTCCTGTTTTTTCTATATAAATGTTGGTAGTTTTCTATGTAGAGCAGTCACTATGGATGGCTTTAAAAAATACTTGATTCCATTTGGATTAATATCCATTATTAAATATAGGTTAATTTAATAATTCATTGCCACAGAAGGCTGTGGAGGCCAGGTCATTGAGTATACTAAAGACTGAGATAGATAGGTTCTTGAGTATCTTGAGGGTTGCAGGGAGAAAACAGGTTGCAGGGAGAAAATTGAGAAAGTTATCAGCCATAGTTGAATGTTGGAGCAGATTCAATAGGCTGAATGGCCTAATTTCTGCTCCAAGATTTATGGCCTTATGGTTTTATAGAATCGCCAGGAGGGTGCAGGCCACTCAGAGGGCATGCACGTCCTGGACAGCTTTTGTATCCTGGATTACAGAATGGGAATGGCTGAGGTCCTTGGTTCAGCAGAAAACCTGATCAACAGCTCTTTAGATACAATCAATTTTGGTCTTTACCACTCGAGTATTTTGCACCGCCTGTTTGGAGCACAGGAAAGAAAGATCTGAAGCATAATGAAGATCTGGGAGGAGGGAAAGGATACTTTGAGGAGAAGAAAAATCCAGAGAAAGGAAGTTCCAGACAGGGTGGAAAATGGTGGGAGGAAAAATGGAGAGGGAAGGGATATTTGGCAAGGAGGAAGGTTTGAAAGGACGGAAGATTGAGGAGGGGAAGGAAATTGTGACTCAAACGTTCTTGAACTTGGAAAGATTTGGGTGAAGAGATTTCTGGAGTGAAGGCAGATTTGGAGCTTTGGGAAAGTTAATTCTGGATAGAAGGAAAATCAGGCAGAAAGGCATTTTGTACAATTATGCCACTGAGAACTGCTCTCCACTGAGGAAGTGAAGACCAAATCCTAAAGCATTCAGTTTTACTTGTGCCTGCACGCTGTCAGCTGGTTAGGTGTATTAGTACATTATATTTCGCCCTCTTGGGACATAGCATTCAATGCAAGCCAAACATGGAGAAACAGAAGAGTCCTCTTTTTCCTAGTTATACAGTCCCTTTGTGACCTGAGTTTTGGGTTATCTCAACATAACTCCTTGTCGATATGAGTCTACAAGATAATACTTTCTATAACTGAACATTGATTGAAATGTTAACTCTGCAGTTCTTGCTAAAGAAACAGGAAGGAATCTAGAACAAGAGCATAGACCCTAAAATTTTAATGGGCTGTTCAAGCTATTAATACAAAAAGGGACTAGAAAATTGGAACTTACTGCTTTGAAAAATCTGTTGAGACTGGGATCAATAGAAAAATTTTAAATTTGAATTAATATAGATTTTTATCAGGCATGGATATTAAGGACTGTGGTACAAGTCATGATCATGACAGGACTTTTTAGCAATGTTGATTGAGGTAAAAATATTAATGAGGATATTAGTGCTTTTGCAGAATATTTTACTCAAGAGAACAGACACAGGCATGGTTTAACATCTTCCCTGAAAGGCAGAACTTCAGACATTACAGCAGTCTCTTGATACTGTACTGGACCATCATACTAGATTGTAAGCTCAAGTCTCTTGAATGGGATTTGAACACATAACATGTAGTCAGTGCTGGAGTTGTACCTCTGAACCGCTATTTAAAAGTAGATGACAGTTGACTAATTTGAATAGAGGTTGTTATCATTAGTTCAGAATACAAATGACCATTGTACCATGCCCTAATGATTTTCATGACCTCTCTCTGCATGGTATAGGCCACACTAGCCAGTGAAGCAATTGAAGCTCTGACCTCCTTGTATGGCACTCAGTATACACATGGAAGTATTGTACAAGCTATTGGTAAGTGACACACTGAAAACGGCGTGGGTTGCTTTGTAATCTGACAAATTTCAAAGCTTTTGCTGCAATTTTAATGTCTGTGGGTAGGATAAATTCGACCCACAGAAGAGAGAAGCTACAAAATATGGATATAACGGGACACAGTTCAGATCCATAATGAAGGTGCATGTAACCACATTTTTGAATGGCATGGGGTTTTGAATGTTGTAAAATCTTTCTCATTATTTTCATCCACCAAACAAGATGGCTGGAAGAGTTGAAAAAGGTGCAGTGTATATATCTGTTATCTGTCTGCAAATAATATGTGCACAACAAAACAGATGAAAGCATTCTCTTGTTCATTTTGCAGACCAATGCTTTGATTAATCAGTCAGGCTGCCAGGTTTAAAATGTAAACACAGCCTGGCAGTTAATTATCAATCAGCATGAAAATGATGATTTGGAGGCAGGTGTTGGACTGGGGTGTACAAAGTTAAAATCATGCAATACCAGGTTGTAGTCCAACAGGTTTATTTGGAAGCACTAGCTTTCAGAGTACTGCTCCTTCATTAGGTAGTTGTGGAGTATAAGATCGTAAGACACAGAATTTATAGCAAATTTTTACAGTGTGATGTAACTGAAATTATCTATTGAAAAAAACCTGGATTGTTTGTTAAGTCTCTCATCTTTTGAATGACCATGTTGGTTTAAATTCTTTCATATGCAAATCACAGAACTTTTTTAAAAAGTTAAATTCTCAAGTGAACTTCAACAATAGGTGCCATGTCGACCCAGATAATGCATTGAAGGTGTGAGGCTGTCTGTGCCCCAATGTTCAGATTGATTCTAATCTAAAAGAGGGATTTACAGTATTTTACATGGATTCATGCAGTTTTTGAGCAAAATAAAATGTAATTCTGAAAGTACAAATTCACCCCACACCTTATATATGTGGGTGTGTGTGTGTGTGCAGGGATGTATGAGTGTCTGTGAGATAGTGTGTTTATGTGTGTGAGTGTGAGCGTAAAGGGGTATATGTCCATGAGAGCGTGTCTGTGTGTGTGTGTGTGCGCGCGTATGCAGTTGGGTCATCTGTAGTATGACATGAACCCAAGGTCCCATTGACACCATTCCCATGGGTACTGAACTCAGCTATCAGCCTCTGCTTGGCCACTTTGCATTGTTGCCTGTCCCAAAGTCCGCCTTGGAGGATGGTCACCCGAAAGTCCGAGGTCATATGTCCCGTACCACTGAAGTGTTCTCCGACTGGGAGGCAACACCCTTGGCTTTTGATTATTGTGCAGTGTCTATTCATTGTTGATGTAGACTCTGCTCAGTCTTGCCAATGTACCATGTCTCAAGGCATTCTTGCCTGCAGCATATCAGATAGAAAACATTGGCCAAGTCACATGAGTACCTGCCGCGTACATGGTGGGTGGTGTCCACACGTGTAATGGTGGTATCTGTGTTGACACTCTGACACGTATTGCAGCATCCACCATGACAAGGTTGTATGGTGTTGTCCTGTAAGTCTGGCAGTTTGCTGCAAACAATGATCTGTTTGAGATTTGGTGGTGCTTAAAGGTGATAAGTGGAGACATGGGGAAGATCTTGGTGAGGTGTTCATCCTCATTGATAATGTGTTGTGAGTGGCGAAGAACACGGCATAGTTTTTCCGCTCCTGGGAAGTACTGGACAATGAAGGGTACCCTGTCGGTTGCAGCTCATGTCTGTCTCCTGACGAAGTCATTAAGGTTTCTCACTGTGTTACGTCAGAACTGGCAGTCGATGAGTTGAGCATCGTACCCCATTCTTATGAGGGCATCCTTGGGTACTTCCAAGTGCCCGTCATGTTCCTCCTCATCTGAACAGTCCTATGTATGCGTGGGGATGGTCCGTAGAGGATGGCCGTTAAATATGTTTTGGAAGCTGGAGAAGTATAGTATCGTGAAGTTATCTGTGGATTTGCGGAAGAGTGAGGTGCTGAGTTGCCAATCTTTAATGGAGATTATGTGTCCAAGAATGAGACAGATACTAGAGAGTAGTCTAATGGTGGGATGAAACTCATTGATATCACTGTGTAACTATTCAATGACTCCTCACCATGGGTCCAAAGGAAGGAAATGTCAATATACCTAGTGTATAGTGTTGGTTGGAGATCCTATGTAGAGAAGAAATCTTGTTCGAACCTGTGCATGAAAATGTTGGCATATTGGGGTGCATATTTGGTCCGATGGCTATTCCATGTATCTGGATGAAGAACTGGTTGTCAAAGGTGTAAAAATTGTGGTCGAGGATAAAGCGGATGAGTTGTAGGACAGCGCTCGGAGATTGGCAGTTGTTGGTGTTGAGAACTGAAGCTGTTGCCACGATGCCGTCATTATGGGGGATGCTGGTGTAGAGTGCTGAAATGGCCATTGTGATGTCTACAAATCAGAGTTCCCTCCTTAACCAATCATCATATGCAGGGCAGGTGGGAAATAACCCAGACCTTCTAGCTGGAAAAGCAGAGCAGATCAGGCAGTATCCGAGGAGCAAGAGAATTGAGGCTTGGGCATAAGCCCTTTATCAGGAATCTCCTGATAAAGGGCTTATGCCCGAAACATCGATTCTCCTGTTCCTCAAATGCTGCCTGACCATCTGTGCTTTTCCAGCACCACACTCTCGACTCTGATCTCCAGCATCTGCAGTCCTCACTTTCTTCAAGCTCAGAAGACAGGACACTAGTACTGTGCCACAAGAACCCAAACAATAGAGGAGAAAGTACACTTACATGAAAGATTACAACAGCCCAGGGACACAAGTCTAGATATTTTCTAATCATCTGACCCGGAGATGTTATTGTACCTCATTGCAGCAGGTGAGATTTGAACTTGGACTTCCTGGTCCAGAGGTAGGGTTACTACCACTGTGGCACAAGGCAGCCCTTAAGTGTCTGACTGAAACGAAGAGAAAACATTTAAAACATTTGTGCTGAATTATTGGCACTTCTCTCATTTATTAAGAAGCGCCAACATTTGTATTTCCTTCTTTCCTCTTCTGTATTTCCATTATCTCCAGTTTGTTTCCAATCCCAAATTGGCTGTGGGAAAGCAATGTGGAGAGGTCATGTGCAAATGCTCAGTTTTGGGTGAGGAGAAGGGGGATACCTTTTGTTTTGATAATGGTACAAAATGTGACCAAACCAAAGCAGCCAGCGATAATTAAGAAAACTGACAAAATAGTCAGTATTACCAGTTTACAAAAGCATAATATCACCAAGTAATACCTACAGAAAATACTCATTAAATTGGGGCTGACTGCTGCATTATGCACGTTCACCCCTCCTGGTGGGATAATGCATAAAAATACATGGCCAGTAGCAGGTTTCCACATGAAAATGAAAACGGCTGTCTGTACAGTGTTCCCATAGCAACTACATTTAATTCAGAGAGTTAAGCCCTCCCCTCACTACTGTACTGAGGCATTAAAGCTTTCTCTTAACCTCACGCTGCAGTTCTGATTTTGTCAAGTTCCTTCATGCCCATTTCCCATGAGTTTTTTTCAGGCCTGCCTCAGAAAAAAGTTTTAATTTTTACTTCTCATGAATTTTCTTGAATCCACTTGTAGAAAGAAGTGAACAGTCTCAAAACAGCATTAAGCATGGCATAAATAATCCACACATTAATACCCTCATTCTTATTTCTGGCTCTAAATCCATACAAATCCAGGCCTACTCAATCCATTTCTGTTCCAGCCAGAAATTGGGGCACATGTTCAGGTTTTCCCCATGAGTTTTGAGAGCATCTGCCAGCCTACAAAACACAAAATAAATAAAGGGTACTCATTTAAGAGTATGTGCTGTTTTTCTCTAACTAGCAGTAGGAAATTTACAAACCTCTTTCAATCTGTACACTCTCCAAACAATTAAGCTCTGATTACCTCAGACATGGTTACTTGCAATAATCTGCCTTCATATCAAGCGCAGAGGAGATTTGTCGGCATGAAACCCAGATTAAAGTATTTCATCTCAGTATGTGGACTGATGAAACTGGGGCTGTTTATCTTAGAGCAGAGAAATTAAGGGAGATTTTGATAGGAGTTTTCAACATGAGAATCTATTTTGATACAGTAAATAAGGGAAACCCCTTAAAGTGGTTGAAGAATAGGTGACCAGAGGACAAGGATTGGAGAAAAATATTTATTCAGTGAGTTATGATCTGGAACACACAGCTTGAAGCAGGTTCAATAGTAACTTTTAAAAGGGAATTGCATAAATACTCAAAGTGGAGAAACTTGAAGAGCTATGGAGTTGCAGCAACAAGTGAGACTAAGCCCCGACAGTCAAATGGCTTCTGCATGCTGTCCTTTCTGATTCTGTTATAATGAAATATCACAGGACATACATAAATAATGCTATAATACTCCTACCAACAGCTGGTAAAAACACATATCACAGAAAGATTTCACCGGTTAGTTGAACAATTCAATATTTTAATGTAAGCATTGACTGATTGGATGTTTGTATTTTGCTTGGTTGTCCATTTGAACCCTTTCTCTATCTCTGTAGGTGAGAGTAGTGGGAACAGCATTGACTGGAGCTATGACCAAGGTATTAAATATGCATATGCCTTTGAGTTGCGTGATGAAGGTCAATATGGCTTCAAACTTCCACCGAATCAAATCGTTCCCACGGCTGAAGAAACCTGGTTGGCCATCAAGAAAATAATGGAGCATGCTTCCAATGTCTTACCTTGATATTATCGCTGCTGATTTAGAAGGCCAGTGCTCAGGGCCAACCAGCTACTTAACTGTATTGTTATTGTGCATCCTTTCTGCTGTATGGCTATAGATACAGAATTGCATATTGCTATAATACTTAACACAACATACAGTGCAAAAAGATGGAAGCTCATTACTGTCACCTCTGCCATTGCAGATTTACATTAATTCCAGCTTTTACAAGCAAATGGTTTGAGAAGATACCTGAGTGACAGGGCTGACCTTAGCTTTAATGTATAATAACTTGTTCACTGTTCAAATTGAGAGGTTATTCTAATCTGACAATGAGGGGTTCTCCAACCCTTGGTCAGGGTTTACTTCAATCTCAGAATATGTGTGTAGTGTTGAATTGTTCAATTTTTCTGTGTTTGTCTATATTTGTCTGGTAGGAGAAAGTAAGGACTGCAGATGCTGGAGATCAGAGCTGAAAAATGTGTTGCTGGAAAAGCGCAGCAGGTCAGGCAGCATCCAAGGAGCAGGAAAATCGACGTTTCGGGCATAAGCCCTTCTTCAGGCTACTGCTTCCTGAAGAAGGGCTTATGCCCGAAACATCGATTCTCCTGCTCCTTGGATGCTGCCTGACCTGCTGCGCTTTTCCAGCAACACATTTTTCAGCTATATTTGTCTGGTGGCTATCTATTGACTGACCTGTAGGTGATTAGTTAAGCGTGGATGTTACTGAGAAAGAGAAACTAAACTTTAAGCAACAGGAAGTATGAGAGCAGATCGTTAAAAGTATTGAATAAACTTATACCTCAGATTCAACATCTGAATGTATAATCTCCGAATATTTCCATGGAATAAAATACAATGAGGTAACATTAATCTGTTTCAGTTGTATGTTTCAGTTGTACCACAATCTGAAAGTGCCTTCCATTCTCAAGACTTAGATTGGTAACAATGTCAATTTAAGTTTGTATATCATCAATTGCAAGATGAAATGATTTAATCCAACCTCAGTATTTAAGAGTTTACATTTCCATGAAAATTCATGATCTCGGAGTTTTGATTTGCATAAGACCAGTTGAAGGTTTTGCTCCAAACTCATCCTGCAAGAGTCCGCCTTAAATTTATTTAAAGATTTCACCTTTAGGAGTTTAATTCAATGATTGATTAAGGGTTTATCGTGACACTTAGTTAACATTCGCAGTTAAAGAGAAAGAGCCTTACCTCTAATCTCATGCATTATAGCCTAGATGTTACCACAAATGTATGATTTAACTGTTCATCCCAAGCTAGGAGTTTATACCTGTACCCAATCTGACTGCTTAATTCTTGATACCAAACTCATCATTTTCCAAATAACCATATTTCAGTTTCATTCAAATCTCATGGGTGCAAAGGGTTCACGTCAATCTCAAATTAAGAATGTCTTAGAATGTTATTTACTATGCTTGATGTCTAATATATAATGCTTGTCAAGTATGTATTCATATAACATTTATTAAAAATAATTACCTGTTGATCATAAATAAGGGTGTGCTGTACATCTCTATGACTCTATGACTCTAAATCAATATCTGTCCGGTTTGTGATTGGACAGTCCATCTTTTTCACAGAATTGTTGTGGTGCAGAAGAAAGCCATTCATACACCCTACTGGCTGCCCAATGAGCATTGGAAATTAGTGGCTTTCCCTTGCCTTGTACATTGTTTCTATTTAAATAATCATCCAATGCTTTTTTGAAGGCCTCAGTTGACTCTGCTTCTAACACACTTTCAGGCAGTGCATTCCAGATCTATACCACTCACATGAAAAGTTTCTTTTTTCTGACAGCACATTTGCTACATTTGCAATTTGTGTCCTATTGTTCTCAACCCTTTTCTGAGTGGAAGGTTTTTCCAATGTACTCTATCCAAACCATTTATGATTTTTAAAACTTCTATCAGACCACTCTTAGCCTTCTTCTCTTCAAAAAGACCAGTCCCAACTTCTCCAATCTATCCTCATAGCCAAGGGTATTCATCCCTGGAACCAATTTTGTCAATCTCTTCTTCATTCTTTCCTATGCATTCACATAATTCCTATAATGTGGTGCTGAGAACTGTATACAATAGTCCAGCTGAGGTCTAAGAAGTGTTTTGTATAAGTTCAGTGCTTCCTCCTTTTTCTCAGAGTCAAGTTGCATGCTTTATTAACTGCACTTTCCATCTGTCTTGCCATCTTCAGTGAGCTATGCACTTGTCCCTCTGCTCTTGCACTTTCTTAAATGTTATACCCCAGGTAACCTGCCCACATTCTTTAAATCAAAATGCATCTCTTCACAACTCTCTGCATTGAACCTGATCTGTAACGTATCTTCCGCACTCCACTAACTCTATGTCCTTTTGGAGTCCTACACACTCCTCACATTTCATAATACTTCCAAGTTTTGTGTCATCCGCAATCTTGAGATGGTTCCCCCAGATCAAGATCTAGAATATTAAATAGAAGGAAAAACAAGGCTCCAAATATTGACTGAAAATAAAAGATGTTGGGGATCACAGCATTTTTGAAAGTCCATGTACACCACATCAACAGCGATATCCTCATTGACGTCTGTTGCCTCTTCAAAAAACTCCAGTAAGTTAGTCAATCACAATTTCTGCTTCAGAAAACTATGCTGTCTGTTAAAGAACAAAGAACAAAGAAAATTTACAGTCCAGGAATGGGCCCTTTGGCCCTCCAAACCTGAGCCAATCCAAATCCACTGTCTTAACCTATCACCCAATTCCTAAGGATTTGTCTCCCTCTGCTCCCCACCTAATCATGCATCTGTCCAGATACACCTTAAATGAATCTACCATGCCTACTTCTACTAGCTCTGCTGGCAAAGCGTTCCAAGCACCTACCACCCTCTGTGTAAAGTACATTCCGCATGTATCTCCCTTAAACTTTTCTCCTCTCACCTTGAATGCGTGACCTCTCGGTTTTGAATCCCTCACCCTGGGAAAAAGCTTAACTCCATCCACCCTGTCTATATCCTTCATGATTTTGTAGATCTCAATCAGGTCCACCCTCACATCTCCATTTTTCTAATGAAAGCAATCCTAACCTACTCAACCTCTCTTCATAGCTAGCACCTTCCATATCAGGCAACATCCTGTAAACCTTCTCTGCACCCTCTCCAAAGCACCCACATCCTTTTGGTAATGTGGCGACCAAAACTGTACACAGTATTCCAAATGCGGCCGAACCAAAGTCTTGTACAATTTTAACATGACTTGCCAGCTCTTATACTCAATACCTTGTCCAATGAAGGCAAGCATACCATATGCCTTCTTGACCACTCTATCCACCTGTGCAGCCACCTTCAGGGTACAATGGACCTGAACTCCCAGATCTCTCTGCTCATCAACTTTTCCCAAAGCTCTTCTGTTTACAGTATAGTTCGCTCTAGAATTAGACTTCCCAAAATGCATCACCTCACATTTGCCTGCATTGAACTCCATTGGCCACTTCTCCGCCCAACTCTCCAGTCTATCTATATTCTCCTGTATTCTTTAACTGTCCCCTATGCTTTCTGCTACTTCACCAATCTTCGTGCCATCTGCAAACTTACTGATTAGACCAACGATGCCCTCTTCCAGATCATTTATGTATATTGCAAACAACAGTGATCCCAGCACTGATCCCTGTGGAACACCACTGGTCACCTTTCTGCATTTCAAGAAACTCCCTTCAACTACTACTCTCTGTCTCCTGTTGCTCAACCAATTCTGTATCCACCTAGCTAGAACACCCTGCACACCATGTGACTTCACTTACTCTATTAATTTACCATGGGGAACCTTATCAAACGCTTTACTAAAGTCCATGTATATGACATCTACAGCCCTTCTTTCATCTATCAACTTGGTCATTTCCTCAAAGAACGCTATTAAGTTGGTAAGGCACAATCTCCCCTGCAAAAAACCATGTTGTCCATCACTGATAAGCCTATTCTTTTCCAAATATAAGTAGATTATATCCCTCAGTACCTTCTCCAGCAACTTTCCCACCACTGATGTCAGACTCACTAGTCTGTAGTTACCTGGAATATCCCTACTACCCTTCCTGAACAGGAGGACACCACGAGCAAGCCTCCAGTCCTCCGGCACCTCACCTGTGTTTAAGGATTCTACAAAAATATCTGTCAGGACACCAGCTATTTCCTCTCTCGCCTCCCTCAGCAATCTGGGATAGATCCCATCTGGTCATGGGAATTTGTCCACCTTAATATCCTTTAGCCTACCCAACACATCTTCCCTCCTTATGTCAATGTGATCCAGAGTAAACAAATTTCTATCTCTAATCTCAACATTCATCAAGTCTCTCTCCTCAGTGAACACTGATGCACAGTAATCATTGTGAATCTCACCCATTTTCTCAGGTTTAACACACAACCTTCCTTCCTTATCCTTTAATGGACCAACACTTTCTCTAGTTACCCTTTTGCTTCTTATATATGAATAAAGGGCATTGGGATTCTCCTTAATTCTGCTCGCTAAAGTTATTTCATGTTGTTCCTAAACAACCCACATTTTCCTCATGCCTCCTGAGTGCCCACCGCTGAAATTAAACTGACTGATCTGAAATTGCTGGTTTTATCCTTACAACCTTTTTGAACAAAGGCGTAATGTTTGCAATTCTCCAGTCCTCTACCACCACCTCTGAGATTAGGAAAAATTATTGCTAATGCCCCTGCAATTTCCACTCTCACATCTTTCAATATCCTTAGGTGCATCTCATTTTTTCCTGGTGCCTTGCCAACTTTAAGCAAACATAGCCTATCTTCCTTGTCAATTTAGAAATCTTCGAGTTACAGTGCTTCCTCCTCTGTCTCATTAGCCTGGGTAACATCAATCTCCTCTGTAAAGACAGATGCAAATATTCATTTAACATCTTAGACATGCTTCTTGCCTCTGTGTAAACCATTTCTTTGGTCCCTAATTGTCATTCGTCCTCCTTTTACCTTTTTTTAACTATTGATGTGACTATGATAATTTTGGGATTCCCCTTTACATTGGCCATCAGCCTTTTCTCATAATCCCTCTCTGCTTCCCTCATATTCTTTTTCACTTCCCTCTGAACTTTCTGCATTCCTTTCAGTCCTGAATTGTAATTTCTACCTAGCATCTGAGCTTTGTGTATGTGTGTGCAGGAGCAGATATGCTCAGTAACAAGTTTTTTTTTAGCTGGTTTTTCTTTTGTTTCAAGTCCAGGACCAGCTGTGTGTTTTCAGGAGTACTCTGCATAGTAACAATATCTTGACTGGTTCCTGGGCTAATGGCTACAGTTTTGTGTTTAGACAGTTTAATAGAAATAGCCAGCCTGTGATACAGAAATCATCCTACTCTCTCTCCATTCTGAATGGAGAAGTAAAAGAAAATCCTGAGCAGCTGGCTACTCGCTCTACAAATTCCCATCTTGAAAAGGAAAAGGGAAAACCCACCTTCAAAGACACTGAATAGTGAAGCCTAAACCTGTGAATGAAAGACTGAGGATTGATGTGTACACAACCTTATTTATTATGTTCTATGCATTCACATACATGCACAGTAAACCTGATTATGACTTCATTACTTTTTCCCTTATTCTGATTTCATCTATAAGCTTACTATTTTCATTGCTGGTCCTATTTGTATAAGTACTTTGTATATCCTAGCATTCCTCTCTAATATTCTTTCTTCATTCCCAAAAACAAAGTTAAAGTCCTCCCAATGCAGTGGCCATCTGTTCATTTGACAAATCATTGAGATATCATTCAAGGAAGCTATAGATATCTGCACTGCAGCATTACTTCATGACAATGGGGTGGCACAGTGGCTAGCACTGCTGCCTCACAGCACCAGGGATCTGGGTTCAATTCCGTGTGGAGTTTGCACATTCTCCCCTTGTCTGCGTGGGTTTCCTCCCGGTGCTCCAGTTTCCTCCCACAATCCAAAGTTGTGCAGGTTAGGTGAATTGGCCATGCTAAATTGCTCATAGTGTTGAGGGATGTGTAGGTTAAGTGCATTAGTCTGGGGTAAACGTAGAATAGTAGGAGAATGAGTCTGGGTGGGTTTCTCTCCCGCGGGTCGTTGTGGACTGGTTGGGCCGAAGGGCCTGCTTCCACACTGTCGGGATTCTATGATAATTTAGACTTATCTTCAGTGTGTAAATCAGTATTCATTGAACTTATGAACTCAGCAGTTGTGCAGTTGAGTTCAGTTTCGATGACACCATGTACTAGCAAATAGATGGTGTTACCATGGGATCCGCACAAGGCTCAGAGCTCAGAAATATCATTGTTGAATTCCACGAGGAATGATTCTTCGATGGAATGACGTTTACCTTCCTAAATATATCTGAAACGTTGATTATACGCTTGCAATATTTGAATCCACAGCAGTAAGAATTTCCTTCCATGTCTTAATTGTTTCCATCTACGTGGACTTGAAACAAAAGCAAAATAGTGCAGTTGCTGGAAATCTTAAACAGTAACAGAAAGTGATGGAAATATTCAACAAATCTGACAGCATCTGTGGAGAGAGAAACAGATTTAACATTTCAGGAGAGTGACAGGGTACCCCTATACCAGAACAGATGAAAAAGGGAGATGTAATAAGTAATCATGTAATAGCCCTTCCCTAATGTTCTTCTTCCCCTTCCCCGGTTACATTTATTATATTTATATTTTTCCTCAGATCTGACTAATTGTCATTGAGATGAAACGTTAAGTCTCTCTCCTGTTGTTGAGTGTTTCTTGCATTTTCTGCAATTTCACCAACATGGCTCTGTGTGGCCAAGTGGTCTGTCATGAAAAAAAAATCAGTTCTGAAGAAGGATCATTAGATCTGAAATGTTTGTTCTGCTTTCTCTCTATAGATGCTGCCAGACCTGCTGACCTATTTCTGTTTTTGTTTCAGATAGGGAGCAACTGCTTATTCTCATAAAAGGATTAAGAATATGAGGGCACAGGCACAAGGTAGTTTGTAGAAGTAAGTTTGCAACAAAAACCTTTTCACACAGCAAGTAGTTAGGCTCCAGAACGTATGGCTGGAAACGTGGTGGGACAGGTTTAATTGAGTACAATCCACAGGAATAAATCAATAACAAAAATAGGAAATGGATGTACTGGTTGCACTTGACCTCTCTTTTGCGGTATACAAGTCAGACCACTTGGTGTTATTCATGTGTTTCAAGACAGCATTGGATTCTTATGGAGAAAAGAAAGTTGAGCAGTATTAAGTCATAATTCTGATTCTAGAGAGCTAGTGTAGGCAAGTCAGACTGAATGCCATTCTTCTACTCCATACAATTTTGTAACTTGTGATGTTTTTAATGAGCCTGTTCAGAGGATCTAGGCTTGGTGGATCTTGAACCCAGATTTGCTGGCCCAGCAGTAGGGACACTAAAACTGCACCACAACAGCCCTTAATTATGTGATTCTAGATACATTTAATCAATCTGTATTGCCATACTTATCTATGCTACTTAACCTGTGATATGCCTGTATAGTTCACAAGACAAAGCTTTTCACTGTGCCTTGGTACACGTGACAATGAATTCAATTCAATTCAATAGTAGGACAGAGTCATATTATGACACATCTCTGGAACTCATGGGACCTGAACCCAGGCCTTCTAGCCAAGAGATAGGTAAAGTACCACTGCACCATAAGAGGTCCCAAAAGTAAGAAGGGAGCTTCCCTGGCCAACTTGTATATGTTTTTAGCTGAAAATGTGATGCTGGAAAAACGCGGCAGGTCAGGCAGCGTCCAAGGAGCAGGAGAATCGATGTTTCGGGCATGAGCCCTTCTTCAGGAAGGGCTTCCTGAAGAAGGGCTCATGCCCGAAACGTCGATTCTCCTGCTCCTTGGATGCTGCCTGACCTGCCGCGCTTTTCCAGCAACACATTTTCAGCTCTGATCTCCAGCATCTGCAGTCCTCACTTTCTCCTGTATATGTTTTTAAATCAACCTGCTCAGGCACATGTCTGGAACAAGTGGAACATGAACCTGGGCCTCCTGGTTCAGAGATAGGAATACTATTACTGTACCACAAGGCCCTTTATCTATATACTGAATCTCATGTTAGAACCACCACAAGGCTTGTCACATTTTTGTTATAAATAAAGAACCTATAAGTTTCTTATTTTAGTATACATTTGATATATCACCCTATTTGGGGACGTTAGTAAATACCTCTGGACCTGGGTGCCCTGGCTCAGAGGTAGGGACTTTACTACTTTGCCACAAAAACCCATTCAACTCTGCTAATTCAAATATTAGAATCACCACTAGATTAGATTACAGATTAGATTACATTACAGTATGGAAACAGGCTCTTCGGCCCAACAAGTCCACACCGACCCGCTGAAGCACAACCCACCCATACCCCTGCATTTACCCCTATACCTAATACTACGGGCAATTTAGCATGGCCAATTCACCTGACCTGCACATCTTTGGACTGTGGGAGGAAAACACCCGGAGGAAACCCACGCAGACACGGGGAGAACATGCAAACTTCTCACAGTCAGTCACTTGAGTCGGGAATTGAACCCGGGTCTCCAGCGCTGTGAGGCAACAGTGCTAACCACTGTGCCACCGTGCTGCCCACTTGCCACCGTGCCACCCACACTTGTCAAACTTTCAGAAATGAATTTAAGGCAGCAGTAAATTCCCTTATTCAATGATCTAATTACACAACTATGGACCAGGTGGGAGTTAAACATGGGCCTCCTGACTCAAAGGTAAGGACATTAGCAAATAAAAACTGAAAGAACTGTCAATGTTGTAAATCAGAAACAAAAACAGAAAATGCTGGAAAAGCTCTGTCAGCATCTGTGGAGAGAAATCAGAGTTAACGTTTCTGGTGCAGTGACCCTTCTTCAGAACTATCAGGGATATTGTCACTTTGACACAAAAGCTTCCCCCAAAAACTCTAGTGATTCTGGTTCCACACCATCCAATTCGATGGTAATGAGCATGCGTACCAATAGGGGCGGGGAAGTCGAACGTCAAGCCTCTGCGTCGCCACGTGCTGCGTGCTTCCCTGATGCGGTGTGCGTTTACGTCACCGGTTAGTGCGTGCGTAGCTTAGGGTGAGCAGGGTGGGGGCGGGGAGGGGCCAGGTTGGAGCTGGCAGCGCAGGCACAGAGAGACCGAGTTCCAGGCCATCGGCGCAGCCGCTCTGAGGTTAGTGCTCACCGCGCATTCTCCAAATTTCAGCCCTGGCGCAGTCGCAAATCGGACCCCAAAAGACGCCCGGTCGCTGAAACGGGTGTTTTACTTCATAAAAGAGCGAGAAAGAATCTCGAGAGTCGCTTTTAGACGGCGGGGAAGAGCTTAAATCTCAAACCAAGAGGGCCTAGGCCGCACTAGGCCTGCCTGTTGGCAGGGCTGGATTTTGGCGGGACTAAGGGAGGAGGAAGAAAGGAGTGCGTGCGGGAGGGGGAAGCATGAACTGTTGAGCATTGAACTGGCTGGAGGGAAGGAGCAGATGCTTAATCCTAAAGCCTGGGCCCTGTCCACAATGGGGCCGTTGTAAATGTTTTATTTTGAAAAAAAGGAGCTAATGCCTTGGGGTTTATTCTCGCAACTCTTAAAATATTGCTATTCAAAATGGGTCCCCGGTCAAGTGTTTAAGTAACCTGCTATAACCCAAAATAATTTTGCTAATCATTAGATCCTGATGTATGAATAATATCCGATAGATTGATGTGCAGTTCTAAAATGTGGAAGGAGTATTCAGTCAAGAATGTTTCATTTTATAACTTGAAGAAAATGAGCCCTGACCTTGCAAGGATTGTAGGTTGATGCGAGTTTTGTTTATTATTGGTGTTGTAGTTGAAAGATTTGTTATCACTTATGCATTTTAAAAATATTTTATTTCCTTAGTCCTAATTGTGATTTGCTTGAAGTGAGTTTTTATTGAAATCATTCAATGTTTAGGTTAATTTCTATGTCTGAAAAAACATCTTGAATATTTCAAACAATATTTCATTTTTTTAGAAGAAAACACTTCAGTCACTTTTTTGTTCAGCATTTTTAAAAAGGTAAACAAATGTCTTAACTCATTTTTGATCTTGTTTGTACTATCCTTACACTTTGTAGTGTCTTGGAGATTCTTGACTTTCTAGTTTGAATATGTGCTATTAGATATTTCTTGTAGTCTTGTTGGAATAGTGCTGAATAAAAATATAATTAAAAGATACTGAAAGTATAGAAAATCTTTTTAAAAAGACTAGCCTATCTTCTATACTTGAACTAACAAAGTTTCTGCTCAAATATCTAAAGTAAGAGAGTTTATTTTTAAGAGGATTGTACAAACTCTCAACCTGTATTTATGTGGGGTGTAGGGGATAGTGAGGACTGCAGATACTGGATTATGGGGCTTGGCTGCAAGAATATCTGCAAGAAAAATGGATTTTGGGAAAGCAAATTAGAGCAGGACATATACACCTTTAATGGTAAGGTCCTGGGTAGTGTTGCTGAATGAAGAGACCTTGGAGTGTAGGTGTATAGTTCCTTGAAAGTAGGGTCACCGGTAAGTAGGATAGTGAAGAAAGCATTTGGTATGCTTTCCTTTATTGGTCAGAGTATTGAGTATAGGAGTTGGGAGGTCATGTTGCGGCTGTACAGGACATTGGTTGAGCCGTTTTTGGAACTTTGCATGCAGTTCTGATCTCCTTCCTATCAGGAGGATGTTGTGAAACTTGAAAGGGTTTAGAAAAGATTTACAAGGATGTTGCCTGGGTTGGAGGATTTGAGCTTTTGGGAGAGGCTGAATAGACTGGGTCTGTTTTCCCTGGAGTGTCAATGGCTGAGGGGTCACCTTACAGAGGTTTATAAAATTGAGGGGCATGGATCGGATAAATAGACAAAGTCTTTTCCCTGGGTTCGGGGAGTCCAGAACTAGAGGGCATAGATTTAGGGTGAGAGGGGACAGATATAAAAGAGACCTAAGAGGCAACCTTTACACACAGAGGGTGATGTGTATGGAATGAGCTGCCAGAGGATGTGTTAGAGGCTGGTACAATTACAACATTTTAAAGCCATCTGGATGGGTGTATGAATAGGAAGGGTTTCCAAAGATATGGGCCAAGTACTGGCAAATAGAACTAGGTTGGGTTGGGATATCTGGTTGGCATGGATGAGTTGGACCGAAGGGTTTATTTCTGTGCTGTACGTCTCTATAACTCTTAAAACCAGAAGAAGGTGTGGAGGATCTGCTAATATAAACAATATTTAAAATATTGATGTCACTTGGCTGATAAATCTTCAGGCTCGGGTGGTCTACACTGCACAAAACTGAGCGAAATTAGTGATGACATAGCGAGGTGTTCACCAAAGTTTACTAAAATCCTTTGGAAGTGAGGATGACAAATTTATACGAGAAGTCTAAAGTCATGGAGTTAACTTCTAGGCAATAGGGGGAAAGCTGCTAAAGACCATAAAGAGAGACCACACTGATCATTTAATGTTAAAGGCTAATAAAGGACAGTCAGCATGAAGCTTTAATTAACTGAATGGGATTTTCGGGGAATTTTATTGGAATAACTTTAAAGGGTCCACAGTATTGAAGGTTACATGGACACAAAGAGGTGTAGCAGTATCAGTTTTTTTAAAAAAATCAATAGATCTTTCAATTGCCAGGAATTATTTTGTGATTTGCTTAAGATATCTGTGCTACACTTGGCATTTGTTATACTTGCTTCAGAGATTGTAGTTCTAGGATGAAGGATTAATTTAGACTAATTTGATTATAGTACTGACAGAATACCAAAATTGCTACATTTTGGACAAGATATTAAACTGAAATCCTGTGTGCTCAATTGGATATAAAAGATGCTGTGACACCATAGGGAAAATAGTACAGGGAATTCTCCTGGTATAAAAGACATCATTCATTTCTCAGCAGTATGTGATCATCAGCAAATATCCTCAGTGCTGACCTTCTTTCCATCATGAAATTAGAAATGGAAATGTTCATTGTGCAGTGTTGACTTATATTTACAACTCTTCATATGAAAGTAGTCTGTACTTGCTAGCAGCAAAATCTGGGCAGTTTCAGGCTTGGACTGGTATGTAGCAAATAACTACTGCCATAGTGTCTGCGAAAAGAGATAGACAGGCTAAGCAAGTGGGCAAAACTTGGCAGATGGACTATAATGTGGGAAAATATGTAGCCTTACACTTTGGTAGAAGAATGAGGGGGCTAAATATTATTTAAATGGAGAAAAATTGCAGGAGGGTGTGGAACAGAGGGATTTGGGTGCTGTCATGCATGAATCACAAAAATGCATCAGAGTTCAGAGGTAACAGGGAAGGCAAATGAAATATTGGCCTTTTTCAAAGGGAATAGAATATAAATGTAGGGAGGATTTACTAAAATTGTACAAGATACTATTCAGATCACAGTTGGAATATGCTCAATGTTTTGGGGCCCTTTATTTAATAAAAGATGTAAAGGGTGTTCCAGAGAAAAGTTCAGTACATAGAACATAGAAAAATACAGTGCAGTACAGGCCCTTTGGCCCTCGTTGTTGCGCCGATCCAAGCCCACCTAACCTACACGAGCCCACTATCCTCCATATGCCTATCCAATGCCCGTTTAAATGCCCATAAAGAGGGAGAGTCCACCACTGCTACTGGCAGGGCATTCCATGAACTCACGACTCGCTGAGTAAAGAATCTACCCCCAACATCTGTCCTATACCTACCACCCCTTAATTTAAAGCTATGCCCCCTTCAGTAGGCTGATATCAGCTGTGAAGGGACTGTCCTATGCAAAGAGGTTGAGTAGAATGGAAGTATTGGAATTTAGAAGAATGAGAAGCAGTCTCATTGAAACATCTATGTTATTGAGGGACATGATGGGATACATGCAGCAATGTTGCTCCCACGTGGAGGACAGTCCAGGATCAGAGGGCATAATCTTAGTATAAAGGGTCTCACAATTAAAACAGATGAAGACTATCATCTGTGGGATTCTTTACTGCCGGGTCATTTAATCTATTCAAGACTGAGATAAACAGATTTTTAATCAGTAAGGGAATCAAGGGATGAAGGGGAGAAGACCGGAAAATGGAGTTGAGGATTATCAAATGAGCCATAATCTCATTTAATGGCAGAGCAGTCTCTTGTGGACTGGCCAACTTTTTCTACATCTTATGGTAGAGTCAAACCAATTGCTCTTGATGTACATGTTATTGCCCTTGATGAATCACTTACCATAAATATCCTGACCAGTAACCCAACTTAGCGAGCTACAGCTACAAAAGTGGGTCAGAATCTGAGTACAGAAAATGACACTTTCTTTCTAACTGTTCAAAGTCTGTCTACAAGGTACAAGTCAAGGGTATAGTGAAATATTATCTACTTAACTGGATAACTGCAACTCCAACAACCTTCTAAAGGTTCAGCAGTGTTTCGGAAAAAACAGCCAGCATCATGTTAAACATTCACTTTCTCCTCCAGCAGTGTAAAGTCATAATTATGTGTACCATTTATGATGCGATACAGGAACTTACCAAAGCTTCTTTGACTGTGCCTTCCATTCCTCAAGCTATCTACAGAAATAAGGATAGCAGGCAAATGGGAACACTAAGCTTTTACTGACTTGCACATCATTCTGACATGGAACTATATTACCATTTCTCATCTCATTGGATCAAAATCCTGAAGTCTGAGGATCTTCACTGAAACTACAGCAATTTGAGAAGATGATTCACCACTTTCTTAAAGGAATTTAACAGATTACCATAAATAATGATCATGTCAATAATATCCACCTCAGCTTAACAAATAAGAATATACAAAATTCACCAATACATGAATTCTAATAGTCTATCTTCATTGCAGGTTTTGGAACTTTAACCCATGTGTTTGCATTTTATACAGCATTGACATGAATTCATAGTAAGTTATTGACCATTTAACCTGTTGTACTATCCAGCCAACTGGAAGACATTGAAAAAGTTCACAAAATAAAATCCAGTGGGGAGATGAGAAGAATTTTCTTCTGCATAGTGTTATAATCTGGAATGAAAAGGAAAGAATGGTTTTGTAGTGAATTTCAAAATAAAATTGAGTGTATAGGTAAAAGGTAGAATTTGCATGGCAATGAATGAATTTATATGGTAGTGAGACTAATTGGATGCCTCGTTTAAAGAACTGACAAGTCATGGGCTGAATGATTTTGTGCACTGTATGATTCTATAAGTATGGAGGGGATACAATTGAATTTTAATCCTAGGGTGGGCATCTGCAAATTGAGGAACAGTATGGGTAGAATACAGGAGATTTATGGAAAGACTAGAGGGTTGAGTACACATAGCTAATGAAATTCAGTGTACTTGCATAAGAAAATAGGACATTTTCCGGAATAAGCAATTTAAATGCAGTGCAGTAGAATAGCGAACGTATATATACATTTTATAAAGGCATTTGATAAGGAAATGTAATGATTTTGAGTAAGATTGAGCTCATGAGTTTTGAGCTAATACATAAAGTAGGCAATAGTTAACAGAAAAGGTGAAATATTTAGGTCATTTTCAGACATCCAGTGTGTAACTAGTAGTCCTTGGGTCTCAAGTATTTAAAACCTATATCAGTCATTTTGAGGTGACAGTATAACATTTCCTGATTTTCCCAATGACACATTGCTAGTTGGGAAAATAAGTGAGGAAAATGAAACGAGACTGCAACTTAATATAGACTTTTAAGTGAGCATAAACAGGGCAGACAGTGAATAACATGGGAAATTGACCACTTTGGAAGGACAGTGGGAAAGCAGAACATTTTTATGTCACATTGTTGCTATTGCAACCACTGAAGGCATACTCATAAATGAACAGTTGCTGTGCCTGTGATGTCACTGTCACAATGCTGCAACAAGGTACCTGCATCGAATAATTAGAAGAGTAATTTATGTACTTCCCAAATTAATTCAAATCCTAGGTTTGTAATATGCTCTGCCCTGATCCAAACAACTGCCCCACTTCTCATTGTATACTTCCTACTCTTTGCTGTGCTGCCTTCATGTTTTCTGTCTCTGGGAGAAAGGCAGTGAGGGATTGGGAGTCAGACAACCACAGAGGTAGTGACAAGTATTGTGTGAAGCAGCAAATAGGAAACCGGAACTGGGGATAGGTGGGGTCAAGAGGAACAGGAGAACACCAGGTGAAGCAGAGTAGAGTGCTGAGTGGAGGTGTGCAGGTGGTGAGAGTTCCAGGTGCACATCAATGATATCAGCACACTGACTTCCTCTGCCAGTGTGATGGCAGGCAATGCACTTTTTTTTTAATAAGTGTGAGATGAAAAATGTTAGTGTTTACAGGAACTTGTGCATTAATAAAGTATGTTCACTGCACGCAGCCTTTTTATGATGTATTTATGTTTCAAACAGCTTCTTACACAATGGCTTAACTTCATTCTCACATTTCATCTTTTTTTTAAAATAAAAATGTTTGTCAATCAAGCAAATTGCAACCCTACAAACGTAGAGCATTTCATTGTAACGAGTTAGTACTGTTCTTGCATTGGGCATTGCCTTATAGAGGTCTGTAAAATCATGAGAGGTATGGATAGGGTAACTAGGCAAAGTCTTTTCTCTTTTGGGGGGTAGGGGCAGTTCAGAACTAGAGGACATAAGTTTGGGATGACAGGGGGAAAATGTAAAAGAGACCTCAGGGGTAACTTTTTCACACAGAGGGTAGTGCATGTATGGAATGAGCTGCCAGGTGGAGACTTGCACCCATCCAGGTGTTATAATTGTATGAATAGGAAGGGTTTAGAGGGTTATGGGCCAAGTGCTGGCAAATGAGACTGAATTATTTAGGATATCTGGTTGGCACGGACAAGTTGGACTGAAGGGTCTGTTTCCACGCTGTACATCTCTATGACTGTGGTTCTTTTGACTCTTAAGACTGAGTTTGCACAATATTAACAAATGATGGTAATACAGTTGGTATCTGTTGGTTAAAATTCCTGATATGCTAAAATACCTCACCCTGTTTTAGAAAGCTGTAAACATTTGTGGGCGGCACGGTGGCACAGTGGTTAGCACTGCTGCCTCACAGCGCCGGAGACCCGGGTTCAATTCCTGCCTCAGGCGACTGACTGTGTGGAGTTTGCATGTTCTCCCCGTGTCTGCGTGGGTTTCCTCCAGGTGCTCCGGTTTCCTCCCACAGTCACAAAGATGTGCAGGTCAGGTGAATTTGCCATGCTAAATTGCCCGCAGTGTTAGGTAAGGGGTAAATGTAGGGGTATGGGTGGGTTGCGCTTCGGTGGGTCGGTGTGGACTTGTTGGGCCGAAGGGCCTGTTTCCACACTGTAATGTAATCTAATCTAATCTAATTTCAAACGCACATTGACTATAACCAGGCATTACCACTCCCACTTGGCCCTAATGGTACTAGCTCTGACTCATTTATGGAACACCTATAGTTTATACTGGGTGACATGTAACTAAAGCAGATGGATTGATAACTTTGAGTAGTTTTGGTGGAGTTGCAAACCACAGGGATACATGGCTACAGGATGTACAGTAGCAACTTGATCAGGAGCATATCTCAAAGCTGTAGTCATCATCACCTGGAAGGGTGAGAACACTGCCATATAAGGGACAGTATCTCCACCTTCAAAAGCTGAGAATGAGTCCATTATTGTCATATCAATACTTTTGAGTTCCATTCTAAGAGTCACAAACCATCCTGACCGCCACTTACATCAGAGTCAAAAAGTGTGGTGCTGGAAAAGCACAGCAGGTCAGACAGCATCTGAGGAGCAGGAGAGTTGTCACTTTTGGCATAAGCCCTTCATCAGGAATGTCTCCTGCTCCTCGGATGCTGCCTGACCTGCTGTGCTTTTCCAGCACCACACTTTTTGACTCTGACTCTCCAGCATCTACAGTCCTCACTTTCTCTTAGTTGCCACTCACATCAGTTATTCCTTGATTGACATTGTATTAAAGTTCTAGAACTCCCTAGCCAACAGCATTTTGGGAGTGCCTCATCCACGTAGGAAACAGCAGTTTAAATAGAGGTAAAAACAATGACTGCAGATGCTGGAAACCAGATTCTGGATTAGTATTGCTGGAAGAGCACAGCAGTTCTGGCAGCATCCGAGGAGCAGTAAAATCAACGTTTCAGGCAAAAGCCCTTCATCAGGAATACAATTTAAATAGAGGGCCCACCAACACCTCAAGGGTGACTGGGGATAGGCAATATGCTTCTTTCATCAGAGAATAAATAAAAATGATACTTTTCTGTTCACATACACGGCTATTCCTTCCCATTATCTCTTTTGAAGTGCACTCACAGTAGCTCCACCTTCAAAAGCTGAGCATGGGTCCATTATTGTACTACCCACTCTGGCTACTAGATGTCACTGTTGAGTAAAAACAAAAATGTAATTTTTGAAGCTAAATGTTTCATCTGTTCACAACTCTGACTTGTTGTGAAGGTAATGTGAGTTAGAAACATATAATCCCTAAGCATAAAAGCAGGCCATTCAGCCCATCAGGTCCACACCGATCCTTCAAAGAGCATTCCATCCAGACCCATCCCCCTATCCTAGTAACCCTGCATTTCTCATGACTAATCCAGTTAACCTACACATCCCTGGACACTATGGACAATTTAACTTGGCCAATCCACCCCACCTGCACTTCTTTGGACTGTGGGAGGTAATCAGAGCACCTGGCAGAAACCGATACTGACCCAGGGAAAATGTGCAAACTCCCACAGGAATCCAGGCTACTGGCGCTTTGTGGGAGCAGTATTAACCACTTGCCACCATGCTAAATAAATGCACATTCTTCCTTCAGTTTCTTTAAACCAGAAGTTCTGCTAGAGAAATTCAGTTAGGTAAAAACAATGACTGCAGATGCTGGAAACCAGATTCTGGATTAGTGGTGCTGGAAGAGCACAGCAGTTCAGGCAGCATCCAAGGAGCTTCGAAATCTCGGATGCTGCCTGAACTGCTGTGCTCTTCCAGCACCACTAATCCAGAATAGAGAAATTCAGTTGCAGAACCAAGTGCACTTGCCCTGATTGAGGTCAGCTAGCTGAATACAGAGTGATTATGGAATATGTTTCCATCAGTGTTCTATAGCTGTTGGATACTATATAAGCTTTCTGAGCTATAAACTTTTAACTGTCTTTTAATTCTGGTTTTACTTCTGTTGTTGGGCATTTTATTCAAATGAGTGAGTGTTGATGAAAAATCTGCTGGAGCTATTACTGGGTTACACTGAAGAATTTGGCCATTTGGTAATGCAGTTTCCAAATCCTGTTTCCAAGGTTTCTTTGTTCAGCAACACTCCCCAGGACCTTGTGATTAAGTGCCTGCTAAGTTTTGCTTTCCTCAAATGCAGCACCTCACATTTATCTAAATTAAACTCCATCTGCCACTCCTCAGCCCATTGGCCCATCTGGTCAAGATCCTGTTGTAATCTAGGTAACCTTCTTTGCTGTCCACTACATCTCCAATTTTGGTGTCATCTGCAAACTTACTAACTATATCCCCTGTGTTCATATCCAGATCATTTATATAAATGATGAAAAGTAGTGGACCCAAGCACTGATCCTTGTGGCACTCCACTGGTCACAGGTCTCCAGTCTGAAAAACAACCGTCCACCACCATCCTCTGTCTTCTACCTTTTGAGCCAATTATGTATCCAACTGGCTGTATTACCTGAGATCGAACCTTCCAACCAGTCTCCCATGGGGAATCTTGTCAAATATCTTACTGAAGTCCATATAGATCACATCCACAGTTCTGCCCTCATCAATCCTCTTTGTTATTTTTTCAAAAAACTCAATTGAGTTTGTGAGACATGATTTCCCACGCACAAAGCCATGATGACTATCCCTGATCAGTTCTTGCCTTTCCAAATACATGTACATCCTGTCCCTCAGGATTCCCTCAAACAACTTGCCCACCACTGACGTCAGGCTCACTGGTTTATAGTTCCATGTCTTGTCCTTACCACCCTTAAACAGCGGCACCACGTTAGCCAACCTCCAGTCTTCCGGCACCTCACCTGTGACTATCAATGATACAAATATCTCAGTAAGTGGCCCAGCAATAACTTCCCTAGCTTCCCACAGAGTTCTAGGGTCCACCTCAACAGATCCTGGGGATTTATCTACTTTTATGCAATTCAAGACATCCAGTTTTTCCTCCTCTGTAATATGGACAATTTTCGAGACGTCGCCATCTACTTCCCTATATTCTGTATCTTCCACGACCTTTTCCACAGTAAACACTGATGCAAAATACTTATTTAATATCTCCCCCAACTCTTGCGGCTCCACACAAAGGCTGTCTTGCTGATCTTTAAGGGGCCCTATTTTCTCCCAATTACCCTTTTATCCTTAATGTATTTGTGAAAACCCTTTGGATTCTCCTTAACTCTATTTGCCAAAGCTATCTCATGTCCCCTCCCTCCTGATTTCCCTCTTAAGTATACTCCTACTGCCTTTGTACTCTTCTAAGGATTCACTCAATATAGCTTGTCTACACCTGACATATGCTTCCTTCTTTTTCTTAACCAAACCCTCCATTTCTTTAGTCATCCAGCATTCCCTACACCTCCCTGCCTTCCCTTTCACCCTAACAGGAATATACTGTCTCAGGACTCTTATTATCTCATTTCCAATGGCTTCTCATTTTCCAGCTGTCCCTTTACCTGCGAACATCTGCCCCCAATCAGCTCTTGAAAGTTCTTGCCCAATACCATCAAAATTAATCTTCCTCCAATTAGAACTTCAACTTTTAGGTCTCGTCTATCCTTTTCCATCACTATTTTAAATCTAATAGAATTATGGTCACTGGCCCCTAGTGCTCCCTCACTGACACCTCAGTCACCTGCCCTGCCTTATTTCCCAAAAGTAGATCAAGCTTTGTACCTTCTCTAGTGGGTATATCCACATACTGAATCAGAAACTTTTCTTGTACACACTTAAGAAATTCCTCTATACCTAAACCCTTAACACTATGGCAGTCTCAGTCTATGTTTGGAAAGTTAAAATCCCCTACCATAACCACCCTATTATTCTTACAGATAGCTGAGATCTCCTTACAAATTTGTTTCTCAATTTCCTGCTGACTATTAGGAGGTCTATAATACAATCCCAATAAGGTGATCATCTCTCTTATTTCTCAGTTCAACCCAAATAACTTTCTTGGATGTATTTCTAGAAATATCCTCCCTCAGCACAGCTGTAATGCTATCCCTTATCAAAAAAGCTACTCCCCCCTCCTCTCTTGCCTCCCTTTCTGTCCTTCCTGTAGCATTTGTATCCTGGAACATTAAGCTGCCAGTCCTGTCCATCCCTGAGCCATGTTTCTGAAATTGCTATAATATCCCAGTCCCATGTTCCTAACCATGCCCTGAGCTCATCTGCCTTCCCTGTTAGGCCTCTTGCGTTGAAATAAATGCAGTTTAATTGATCAGTCCTCCCTTTTTCTCTGCTTTGTCCCTGTCTGGCCTGACTGTTTGACTGGCTTTTTTTCTCAACTGTACCAGTCTCTGATTGGTCTCCTTCCTCATTATCTCCCTGGGTCCCACTCTCTACACTCCCCACCCCCCAAACTGGCAACTGACTAGTTTAAATCCTCCCAAGCAGCTCTAGCTAGCAGATCTCCCTGCTGGTACGTTTGTCCCCTTCGAATTCAGGTGTAATCTGTCCTTACTGTACAGGTAACTTCTACCCTAGAAGAGATTCCAATGATCCAAAAATGTGAATCCTTCTCCCATGCACCAGCTCCATTATTCCACAGGCTATGTATAAGTTGATTCAAGCTCTTTTAGATTGCTTAGGTATTTTTTGCCAAGATTGTCCTGTTCTCATTGCTAATCTCTTTCTCCATGTCCTCTATTCCCTGCCTGCAGCAGTAAAGTTTGATGGAAGGACACGGAGCCAATCAAAACCACGAGCACATGACGACAATCGAGGCTCATGCTGTTGCCCAGCAGGTTCAGCAGGTGCATGTGGCCACATACACAGACCACGTGGTCCTGAGTGGAGAGGATGACTCCCCTTCATCCCCAGAGGAAACTTCCTTTGACGATTCTGACATCCTAAATTCAACCATCACAGATGAAGTCACAGCCCATCTTGCTGCAGCAGGTGAGACTTTGGACTGGGAGGTTGGGGAAAATATGGAAACTCCATGTTTTGCCTTCTCTTCTGAGTCTAAACATTAAGACTGGATCCATTTCCAGTTGTTAAAACGTTATAGCCTTGCACCAAATGGCATACTTTCTTTTACAACTTTTACTGTATTTTGTTAACTTTCTACTCCACCAGTTGGGTGTCGTTTCACGCTCTGATACTTTCATCAATCAAGTCGCACTTTCACCTTAGTCAGATGGTTGTAGATTCAAATCCCGCCAGAAATATGAGCCTATAATCCAAGCTGACATTTGCACTGTAGTACTGGCAGAGTGATGTGCTGTCAGTCATTTGAATCAAAGGACTGTCTGCCTTTTCAGGTGGATGTGTAGATCCCAAAGAGTTATTCTGAAGAATGGGGAAGTTTTCCCCTAGCGTCCTGAGCAATATTTACCCCTCAGTCGTGACAGAATTAATTATCTGGTCATTTTTTCATTGGAAATTTGCTGTATTTAAACAGGCTGTTGTATTTAGTCAATTATAGAGGCAACTTCAGTGGTCATGAAGTGCTTTGAAAGGCTGGTCATGGTATTAATCAACTCCAGCCTCCCCACTACTCTTGACCCACTCCATTTTGCCTATCGGACCAACAGATCCACGTCAGATGCCATATCTCTTGCCCTTCACTCCCTAGAACACCTTGACACCAAGAACAGCTACATAAGAATCCTACTTATTGACTACAGTTCAGCCTTCAACACTATTATCCCCTCAAGACTGATTACTAAACTTAATGATCTCAGACTAAGCCCCATTCTCTGTAACTGGATCCTCAGTTTCCTGACCCACAGGCCACAATCAGTGAAGATTGTGGACAATATTTGATCACCACTAACACTCAATATTGGAGGCCCCCTAGGGTATGTACTCAGCCCCTTGCTGTACTCACTGTATACCCATGACTGTGTCGCCAAATACCAGACCAATGCTATTTACAGGTTCGCTGATGACACCACCATAGATGGTGACAAAACAGACTGCAGACGGGAGGTGGAAGACTTGGAAAAATGATGCACTAAGAACAACCAAGCTCTCAATGCCTGCAAAACCAAGGAGCTCATTACTGACTTTCGGCGGGATGTTACTCATGCTCCCCCTACACATTAACGGCACGGAGGTGGAACGAGTGGAGAGTGTCAAGCTCCTGGGTGTGGGTCATCCACAACAAGCTTTCTTGGACTCTTCATGTGGACGCACTGGTTACAAAAGCCCAACAGCATCTCCTCTTCCTCAGGCAGCTGAGGAAATTTGGCATGACGGCGAATATCCTTGCAAACATTTATAGGTGCGCCATTGAGAGCATTCTGTCTGGATGTATCACTACCAGGTATGGCAACTGTACCATTCAAAATCGGAGACGGTTTCAGAGAATGGTGAACTTGGCCTGGACAATCACAAAGGCCAACCTCCCATCTATGGAATCTATCTACCAGGCCCGCTGTCAAGGAAAGGCTGCCAGCATTCTCAAAGATCCATCCCACCCTGGCAATGTTTTTCTACAACCTCTACCATCAGGGAGAAGGTACAGAAGCCTGAACACATGCCGGTTTCAAAACAGTTTCTACCCTACTGTTGTTAGAATACTGAATGGACTCTCAAACTCTTAACATTCACCTTTTTGTTTTTGTTTTTGCCGCTGTTTACATATTATTATCTTTGCTACTTAACTCTGTGATCTGCCTGTATTGCTCGCAAGACAAAGCTTTTCACTGTGCCTCGGTACACGTGACAATCAATTCAATTCAACTTATAAAGAAAAGGCTGCAAAGCTCTTCCTTCTCCAAAATGGCCGTTTATGTGTTGGGTGCGTGGCTTGTACATGCTTTCTAGTTTCACAACTGAAAAATAGCCACTTGTATGTAGCACCAGAAAGGAACTTGCAAGGAATTAATGCAGGGCAGAAATTGCAGACAGAGACTGAAAACAGTGTTGTGGACAGTAGATCCAGCAGAGGGTGCTGTACATCAGAAAAACAAACTTGCTCTGTGTCTTGATGCAGCGAGACTGTATCTAACAGACAAATTCATCATTATGTCATGTCAACTAGCTGGACATCAAAAAGTAAGTCACAGATTCGAAGGAGCCATCAGTAATTTTAAATTCCCTTTAAATTAATTTGGACTTTGTTTTTTATTTTCATTCTGGTTTCCCTCGTACTGAAATTTGTGCCCTTTACCCAATTCCCAGCTGAAGGTGCTGTAACCAGTCTGTTTCTGTGGTTCATATATTCACTGGCCCCCACTCTTCTTGTTGTGACTCTGAGCCATGTGTGCGGGCATGATTTATGACATGGGGAAATAATCCAATCCTGTTCTTTACCTAATATTCATGCATAACAATATCCAACGGATACTAATGGTAAGTGATGCACAATGAATATTCTGGATGAAGACTTTTTGCACCAAACCCAAGGATGATATTGGTGGAAGATCCGAGTTTAGCCTTGGGATGCAGATTGTTCCATATTGAACCCCCATACTTACCAACTGAGATATTAGGGCAACTTTTATTTCATATTCTCCCATTTTTTAAACATATTTTGATATTATCTGTATCTTATTTAATATTCTGCATTGTAAACATTTTGCATGCTTTTCTTTCCTCTGACAAAAAGCCGAGTCTTGGTGAGCTATAGAGACCAGCAAATTTCCAGGTTGAATTTCCATTCTGTACTGAGTTAGCTGTCTGCAGCCAAGCATAGACAGAAACATGGAAAATATTTGGAAAAATGGGCCATTCAGCTCTTCAATGTCATGCCAGCTGAAAACATTATCCTGTCTAAACAGCCTAAGGATCTTGCAACTGAACAACTCTAAATGGAGTCCTGTACCCACTCCATCTTCTCTTCAAAGTCCCCCCCCAACCCCTGCATTCTCACTGTTTCTCACGTACACATGCACATACACACACAAACAGGATCTACATTACCAAGGTTGTCCCTGTATTTCCTGTGTTACAATAGTGAATGCACTTCACTTGTAAAACACCATGGGATGTTTCTGAGGTTGAGAGAAGTGTTGTATAAATGTTAGACTTCCTTTGCTGCAATTTACTTGGCTGAACAACACACTGTGTCCATCTTCACTGACAAAGCTCATTGTACTAGATAAGGGCATGTCTGATTTCACTTGAAAACTTTGTTGGGGGTGGGGTGGAAGGTTAAATTGCTTAACCAAAACTAGGTAAAAATAGGGATTTTGAATTATTTTGTTCCATCTTTGTTGGAAATTGGGATTAGAATGATTTAATGGTTATTGATGCAGTCTTGATGGGTCCAATGGCCTTTTCCTTCCTCTATGACTATGGTCTAAGCTGACATCTCTCATGTTTATGTTTTGGTTTTCATTGTTGACTGGTCCTGCCTTCCTTCCCTAAATGTGAATTCTCACTGACCTTTCACTACTCTGCTTTCAGGTCCAGTGGGAATGGCAGCAGCTGCTGCTGTGGCAACAGGAAAGAAACGGAAGCGACCTCATGCCTTTGAGTCCAATCCCTCAATACGCAAAAGGCAGCAGACACGTTTGCTACGGTGAGCCTGCACTCCCAGGCCAAGGAATCCTAGCCCTGAGCACCAATTTCCAAGTAAAAGAAAACTGTATAGACAAAGGTCCAGTGTAAAGCAGAAAGAATGGAGGTTGTGTGTCATGGGGATTACTCAGGAGGAAAGATAAGAGAAAGGTGATCTTTTGAGACGAGAAAGAAGGTGGTTAAGTGAGATAGGGGGTTAGATGGTAGTTAGGGTAAAGATGGAATCACTTCAAAGACTAAAAGATACTGAAGTAAATGTTATAGGTTAAGTGGGATTAGAGACTATTTCTAAACACACTTAAGAAAGTAGCCCCAGATAAACAAAGGAGCAGAAGTACACCAACCCCTTGAGCCTTTTTCATCGCTGAGCTTGTGCTGACATTGAAAATTAATGTAAAATAAATTTGAAACACATAATATTTTAAAAAGCTTTATTTGATGTGAGAGAAATGCTTGGAATGTTCTGCCCTGCAAAGTAATTGCAGGAAAGGCACTGGGAACATTTAGATTGCAAAATGATGCCGTGATGGTAGAGTGCATGTAGACGTGATGTGTCTTGATTGGCCCAGTGACCTTTTCTTATATGATTGACTGATTGCTTCAAAAAAGAGCTGATGTAGAATTTCACTTTTTTTTTCAAAGCAGCCCCATTGGTGTAGTTAGTAAATACACTGCCCAGAGCCTGGCCGTGCACCGGGAAGATCCCTGCTTCAAATCCACGTCTGTAACTGAGTGAGTTGATCTTCTGAGGTTAAGTCACATTGTTAGAGTGGAGGGAGTTTCACTCTACATCTGTTGTTGAGCCTGGGAGTACTTAATACTGGAACCATGGACAGAAAAGTATTGCACTCTGTAGTACTGTCACTGAAGGCTGTAAATGAGCAAATGGCTGAGACTCCTGTACAAGTTTGTTATGACCTATCTCACTATTCACAGCTGGCAGTGGAGGAGAGCTGGTCTGTCTTTTGAGCTTTGTATCAATGGTTGATCAGTCTGCTGATTAATATGCCCTGGTGTCATTTAAAACTTTTGTTATATATTTCAAGGATCTTCTAACTTTAGTTGCCACAGATTGAAGGAGATCTATTTATATGTACCAAAAGAGCCAATAGACAAACTACACAAAACAATGTTAGCTCTCAGTCATATTTAGCTTTCCTCTGGAGGTCTGAATTTTATTTTCCAGACCGCTCCCTGTGCCAGTTGTTTGTGTGTTTTCCACCTGTGGTGCATAATTTAAATCATTTTTTGTTTGTAACACTTTTATTTGATCCATTTTTTTTCATACATCAAACATTGTTGAGTGTCAGTAGGCTATGACCATGGGTCTCACAGATTAGCATGCATCGCCTTCTCCCAACAACCAGGGTCATGATCAGAAGCCACAGCCTTGGTTATTCCTCCTACCCCAAAGTCTTTGGACAATGAGCTCAAATATAGCAGCCTATCAGAGCTCTGGCAGAGATCAGCCAACTTGGAACAGACTGTGGATCAAACCCAGGACTTTCCTGACTTTCATGGCTGAGTACAGCAAAGGGCAGTACATTTATTAACAAAGCCATTGGAAGAGTCCCATGTTAAAGGAGCAGGGCACAGAGAACCCTAATTCTACATCTACTTCCTGCTACACCAAAGTTGGAGAGTTTTGCATCATGTATGAGGCTTGATTGAAAACTCAATCTTCCCTTCAACCAAAGTTGCTTCTGTATTAAAGGATACAAGGTTTTACAGGATGCAGATATTATGCAGTGCAAACTAACTGAGATTATTGGTCTTGCTGAACCAGTAGAACCTGTAGTATATAGTCCAGAATTCAGACCTATTAAAATTTTCCTTTTTCTGCCTGTATCCTGTCACTAAAACCTACTGGGTGTAAGACAACTTCCATTAGGCATTTGTGGAGTAAATTAGTCTTAAATTAAAAAAAAAAGTTTACTTTTGCTGTTGTACTTGGGGTAGCTAGAGAGTGGAGCTGAACCTTTTCTGACCCATTTTGCATTTTGACAATATGCTGTGGGCATGCTGGGATTAAGGAGTTGAGGATCACAATTATGACACTTCTGGACTGTCAAAAATAATCAGGATTAGGCCACTACTGGGCAATAGGAAATCTCTGTCTTTCATACTAATATGTCTGTTGTACTGTCAGTAGCCAAAGTGAAACTGGCATTGGGTATTTTATCGTGAAAAGAGGCTTTCATCATCTCATCAGAGTTTATCTATCCTCTCTCCCACAGGAAACTCCGGGCTACACTGGATGAATATACAACTAGAGTTGGCCAACAGGCAATTGTGCTGTGCATCTCACCCTCCAAACCAAACCCCATTTTTAAAGTGTTTGGAGCTGCTCCTCTTGAGAATGTGGTAAGTTGTGAAGGATGTGTGTTTTCTTTGGTGCCACTACTCATTTTAGACTTTCTAGCAAAACAGCAGGATTCACAACCAGAGGGCCAGTGATTTGGTTGCAAATTGCTGGGTTTTGTATGAGGTCTGCATTCTGCCAATCCTACAATCACACTGATGTCACCACACCTGTGGCTATCTCTAACTAGTATTCAGTGTTGCCAGGCTTCCCCCACAGGACACGTTGTAAGTGATAAAGGATATTTTCTGCATTCCCATGACCACCCAGGTGACCATCCTGTATCTCTTTGCACATCAAGTAACTTTTATAGGAGCCTCAAAGCCACCTTCTTATACATTTGGTATAAGGTTGGCAATGGATGAGTGACAGGAGAATATGCAATTATCTGCTTTTCTGTTTGCCAACATTCCCCTGAATGTGTTGCTGGGGATATGTTTCTAAGGGTCAAGTGTTACACAGCTGCACATTTGTGATCTATGTTAGAACGTGTGTGTTAGCATCACAACATACCTTGTTTCTCCCCCACCATCCAAAACATTTGTTCTCCAATCTACTTTCTCCTCTGCCATCACCTCCGAGAGGGATGCTAATGCTTTTGTAATGCTCTGTGGAGCGACTCCATTCTGTCTCTGAAATAAACAACTTGAAGGGCCGCTCAGAAAAGATGTGAAACGCTTCATGTTTCAAAACATTTTTATTTAAACTTTGAGCTGACTGCTTTATACCCTCTTCCCATCTGCCATCGGGACAGGTTATTATTACCTCTGAATAAATCCAGGGGACAGGGTTGAATTTCGATTGAAAAACCATTTAGTAATCAGGGGGCCCAGTTTTGAATGTCAGGGCTGGGTGCTGAGTGAGGAATGGATGATGCACCGCAGGCTGTTTTGCTGTGGGGGGTGGGGGTTATTCCCTGTTGAGGGATTGCATTACAATGCATTTCAGGAAAACAGTGCAAGGTGCTGTTGGTCATGAGTAGGATTGTATTGGCAAATGAGCAGGAAGATGTGAATTTACTTATTAAGGTTTTCCCCTGGGGAGCTGAAGCCAGCATCTGCTTTCTAAAGAAAACACACACCTGGCTTTGCTATTAATTGGGGTGTGGTGAAGGTTAGTGCTTGGGCTGCAACAAAACTTGGAATCAATGGCTATTTTATCCAATATATCAAATACAGATTATTTTCTTTCTTTCCTCATAATAAATGTAAATTTAAGCAGTTGCTCACCATCCAGCAGCCTGCCGTTCAAGTACAGCTTCTGCTGAGAAGTCCGCTCAGTCCAATATCTTTTGTTTTTCCTCCCTTCTATCAATGATCACAAAGCTTCCTGGAACCTTCCAGTTTTGTGTAATATAGTATTGTTACATTATGTTTACTTTAATGTTTTTAAACATTGTCTTCCTTTACTGAGAGGGTGTGCTGGGTGGTGGTGCATTTTCATTTTGTTCACAGGATGTGGTCATTGCTGACTGGCCCGGCATTTATTGCCTATTCCTAATTGCCCAGAGCCCGTTAAGAGTCAACCACCTTGCTTTGATCTGGAATCTCATGTAGGCCTGACCAGGTAAAGATGGCAGATTTCTTTTCCTAAAGGACCTCCCCCCCCCCCCCCAAGTGAAACAAAGTGTTTTTATGACAATCGACAGTGGTCACCATCAGAACAGATCTGTATTCCAGATTTTATTGAATTCAGAATTCACGAGCTGCCATTTTGGGATTTGAACCCATGTCCTCCTCAACCTAGGGTTCTGGATTCCTAGTCATAGAGTCATACAACACAGAAACAAACCTTTCAGTCCAACCAGTCCATGCTGAACATAATCCCAAATTAAACTAGTCCCACCTGCCTGTTCCTGGTCCATATCCTTGCAAACCTTTCCTATTTGTTACTTACCCAAATAGCTTTTAAATTGTATAATTGTGCCCAAAGCCATCACTTCTTCAGGAAGTTCACTTCACATGTGAACCATCCTCAGTGTTAAAAAAAAGCCCTTCTTGTCTTTTTCGAGCCCCCTAGTCTTGAAATTTCCTGTCCTAGGGACATTACCACTATACATTCCTTGTGACCCAAGACTGAGGATTCTGTTTGGGGTCCCTTTAAAACTGGCTTTGTCTACCATGCAGCGAAGGAAATATATCACCTTTTTTCTGACCCCATCATGATGGCAGTGCCAGAATTGAAACCTAAATGCATTTTGGCATGTGTTACAACTGGCTGCGTGTAAGCAATAGATCATCAACCTGCGTAATTCCATTAATGTGCACAATAGTGGGAAGAAGGTAAGAGAGCTGCGTGACCATCCCTCCTTGGAGATATTTGTCCTTCAAACACTGACGTGGCTTTTCACTACTCTGGTAATTGCTGTCCTTTGGGTTTGGTCCAATTCCTGGTTGCCTGTGCTGGTTAGTAACCTCCCTGTCCTCCCTCGTCATCTTTTCTCTGAATCACAGCAGCAGATGCGACCATGTTTTGCTAACACTGCTCATTGCTGTGGAGCACCTGCAGCAGGCTGTTGCCTAGCATCTGTTCCCTCAGTTGCCACTCGGCAGATTGTTTACCCAAAACTTCTGGCTTTCCCACAGGTACGCAAGTATAAAAGCATGATCCTGGAAGACCTGGAGTCAGCACTGGCAGAGCATGCTCCCACTCCTCAGGAGATTAATTCTGACCTTCCACCACTGACAATTGATGGAATCCCAGTCTCTGTGGATAAAATGACACAGGTGAGCTGAGCCTGTTTTGCATTGACAAGACATTTTGGGATTAAGAGGAGGAAGTAGAGCAGAGGTTTCTGAAAAATGCAACACATATCCTGAGGAGAAGCTGATCTGTTCTTTTCCACCCAATGCCCTTCTCCTGCTGTTCACCTAACCTCACCTGCTCTCTCCTACACATTCCTTCTTCTGAAAAGTGTCAATTAATATTGTTTTCAGCAGCCTTAGTTATCTCTCCTTCCAAATTACTTTTTCTTCAACCAAGGTTTTGAAAGTCACTTTAACATTCCCTTTAAGCTATGAGATCAGTCAGATCCGACAGATGATTAAACATGAGGCCTTTTTGGTTTATAAGTCTCACTACAGTTGGACAATTCAGGTCCAAGAATACACCAGGATATGAGTGCATGATTTGTGCTGCAGCTCTGAGGAAGCATTGCATTGTTGGAGGTTTTATCCTGTGCATGAAGCATTTAATCCAAGCCCTATATGCTGCCTCCTTTGATTCTCGTCAACATTATAGAATCCAAGGAATTCACCCACTATTCTGGCTAACAGACCTCCTTCAATCAATACCACAAAACAAAGCAAATTAACAGCACCACTGATTAAACACAACATCATCTACAACAAAGCCTGCTTGATTGGCATCCTATCCACTACTTTGTGTGTTATATAAGATGCATTCCAGCAATTCGTCAAGCATCCTTTAACAGTCATTTCCAAACTCTTGGCCTATTCCACTGAGAAGGGCATGGGCAGCAGATCCATGGGAACATGCCCACCTGCAAATTGTTCTCTTATCCATACATCATCCTGGCTTGGAATGTAATGACATTCCTTCAGTATTGCTGGGTCAAAATCCTGGAACTCCTTAGCAGCACAGTGGGTGCTGGTGACGCCCACATCCTACAAAAGAGTTTTTTTATAAGTTGAGCTTCTTTCTGTGTAGAGGAAAATAGAATTATAGATTTCATTTTATTCATTAATGGAATGTGGGTGTTTCTGGCTTGGCCAACAATTATTGTCCATTCCTAATTGCCCAGAAGTAGTTAAGAGTCAGCAATATTGCTGTGGGTCTGGAGTCACATGTAGGTCAAACATTTAGGGGTGGCAGATTTCTGTCCCTGAAGATATTAATGAACCATGGTCTTCACAACAATCAACAGTAGTTACTTAACATGTTTAAGATATATTGACATTTTGTTGAATTCAAATTTCACCACCTGTGGTCATGGGATTGAAACCTGTTAATTTGGGGTTCTGAATAATTACTTCAGTAACATTATGACTATGCCACAGTCTTTCCCATTACAGAAAAAGAGGCCATCATGTTTAGATATTTTCTCTTATCAACTTGTTCAGAAATATTATCACACAGCTCTAGACCAGGTGGAACTTGAACTCAGGCCTTCGGTCCCACAGATAGGGATTCTACCACTGTGTAGAAGAGCCTTACGTGTTTAAAGCTTCTATTTGGTAGAGCTATTCAATAAGAAACACCATTCTGCTTTTCCCTTCTTTTACCTTCAAGTATTTGTCCAATTCCCTTCCAAAAGCTATTGGTTTTCACTGCCCTTTCAGGCAGTGTATTCCAAAAATAATTTATATTTTCAGAGCATGTTTGATGTTGTAAAATATTCCATGACGCTTCATAGGAGTGTCATCAAAAAATATTCCTCACCAACTTGAGAAGGCCAACGGGCAATAACCTCACAAAGAAGTAGAATTCAAAAAGTGTCAAGAATGCACAGTCTAAAGAGATTAAGGAAAAATAAAAGTAGGTACAAAAGCAGTAGGCTCAGGTCCATTGGTCAGCCAAAAGATTTGTATGGACTTGGGAAATATCTTTACATTACAACTTGTTGTGAGATTTTATTTTGTCCATGTTTAGAGTGGGTGATTACACAGCATGTGGATCGAGCCTTGAGGGAATTTGAGTTAAGAAACTGAACTGACAAGAGGTTCAATTGTTTTATGCTAAATTAAGGTTATGTGACTAGGAAATGCAAATTCAAATGTTGATGAACTGTGTGTCTGTTCAATCTGATTCTGTGGAGTGACGATGGATAGCTCACTGAAACCATAAGCACGTTGTGTGACAGTAGTAGAGGAAGCAAACTAAATCTTAAGGTTTCTAGTTGGAGCGGCCGAACACAATTTCAGGAAGTAATCAGGATCTTGTGCAACTTACTGATCCACTACTCGATAAATCCTTCATGGTACTTATCTTGCCACCATCAAAACCTTCCTCAAAGACTTCCAATTCGACAGAGTCTTCAATTGCCTTTTTGAACTCTCATGTTCATTGTACTTGCAAAGCCCAAAAGGTGAAACCAAACAGATGCTGAATAACTCCATTCCTGGCTTGGGTTTGGTGAGGGTGTGGAGAAGTGACTTCGAGTACCAATCTTGATCACTCACTATCCAACAAAAGGGAACGTAGCAACAGGGATATAAAGTTGTCTGATTACTAGGAAGCAGTAGTGGACAATAGTAAATTTTTGGATTGGAAGAAATTATACACTGAGGTTCCCCAGAGTTTAGTGCTAAGGCCATTGCTTTTCTTGACCAGTATTAATGACCTACACTTGAGAGTACAGGCACAATTTTAAAAATTTGCAGAAAACACAGATCTTGGGCGTATTGTGAAAAGTGAAAGGGGTAGTGATTAACTTCAAAAGCACATAGCTAGACAGCTGGAAAGGGTGGATACTTGACAACTCCTTGTAAGTGGCAGGACAATTTGAGAAATTACTTAAAAAGGCATACAGGGTTATAAATAAGGGCATAGAATATACAAACAAGGAATTCATTGTGAAACTTTATAAAACATTGGTCAGGCCTCAATTGGAATCCAGTTCTGGGCACTGATCTTTAGGTAAGATGTGAAGACTGTAGAGGGTGCAGAAAAGATTAAAGAGAATTACTTCAGGGATTAGAGTCTTAATTATGTCAATAGTTTGGGGAAGCTAGGGCCCTTCTCCTCAGAGAAGGTTTCAAGGATATTTGATAGAAGTGCTCAAAATCACAAAGGGTTTAGTCAGAGCAGATAGAGAGAAACTCTTCTCTTCGGCAGATGATTCATGAGCTAGAGAATACTATTTTGAAGTAATTGGCGAAACCAACAGTGATATGAAAGACATTTTTGTAACAAGTGATTGGGATCTGAAATGCATGCTTTGATAGTCTGGTTGGTTAACTTCACAACTGTCACCATAAGGAGTCAACATCTTAAAGATACGGGGGGGATGTTCATAACTGTAAGGTTGATCCTGTACAAGTACAAGTGAATGCTTTCAAGTGCATTAGGAGAAAGAACACATTGTTTGGATAAGGCAGAAAAAATTAGGGTCAAGAGTGTAGTGCTGGAAAAGCACAGTGGGTCAGGCAGCATCCAAGGAGCAGGAAAATCAGCATTTCGGGCAAAAGCCCTTCATCAGGAATCATCAGCCCTCCTGATGATACTCTTGACTCTAATCTCCAGCTGTTACTGCCTCCCTTTCCTCTTACGTGCAATAAATAACTAGTGCAAAGGGATTTAATGATGTATCTGAAGCATTAAAAGCTCTCACCAAGGCTAGATTCATTGGGCAGTTGACAGCTTCTTCAGTTGAATTGTGCTGAAACACTACAAAAAAAAACACACATTCACCTATTAATTAAGCTGAGGTGTCTTGTGGGAAATGAACTTGTTGCTGGTTGTCTTTAGGTGGCACTTGTGGGCAGGTGTGCTTGGTGCACGTGTCATTCCTAATTTCAGCAGTTCCTTGTGTCTAACGAATGCCAGCAGCATAATTCTGTGTGTTTTATTTTCCTTGTTACTGAGCAGGCCAGGTGAGACGGTTGCTGTGAGCTTCTAATTAGTATGTTGGGCTGAGCCAGGTACGATGCTGCTCTTCACTGATTGTGTCCCTGTGGATTATATAAAAGGACCCTCCTAACGAGAGCTTCAAGCTGCTGCAGCCCCTGTACACTTCCAATGCTATAATTAAAGCCATCTGGAAACTAGCCAAAGGATCCTGGGAACAGTTAAGAGGAGGAGATAGTTTCAGTAACCTGCCTTACAAGGTTTTTTCAAACTAATTCACCATTAGCAATTGAGGCCTGTTCATTCCCAGAAGTAACCATTTTGTGCTAAACAATTCTATTGAGCCAGATTCAAATACAAGTTATTCTCTGCCTCCCTATGCCTGTCTGTATGTGAGTAAATTGGTCTGCATTTTACCACATCTATGATGCATCTCAGTGTGCTTCACGTACAATACATGACTTTGAAATGCGGAGATAATGTAAGAGCTGTGAATGCTGGCTATTTGAATCAAAAATGGAAAATGCTGGAGAAACTGTCTGGCAGCATTTGTAGAGCCAGAAAAACAGAGTCAACATTTTGAGTCCAGTGACTCTCCAAAATGTTACAGATTTTCCAGCACTTTGTTTTTGTTTGAAATGCTGAGACTTGTATACCATTAGCAAATGCAGTAGCTGTCTTTTACACAATTGAAGCTAAGTGTCTGATATATTAAAAAAAGTAAAAAAAACACCAGCTCAGGATTGAAAAGGTCAGTTGCAGCAAAGCTGCGCTATTTCACCTAAGAGTCACTTATCCCCTTTGTCTTGATGATATACCAAGTAGGTCTTGTTATTTGTAAGGCAGTAAAAGAGCTGGAATGCACATTTTTGACTGGGGGATTCTTAATGGCAGAGAAGGAGCTGACATAATATAAGAAATGGTATGGTTATGATAGGTTTATGCAAATTCTGTTTTCTCTAGGATTTAGAAAGTTAAAGAGGTGATCTGATCGAAGTCTTCATGATTTTAATAGAAAATGACAGAGTAGATAAAGATATACTGTTTCCATTGATTGGGGATTCTAGAAATAGGGAGCATAATATGAGGATTAGGGCTAGACCATTCAGGAGGGATGTTAGGGAGCACTTTTACACATAAAGGGTGGTAAAGGTTTGGAATTCTCTTCCACAAATGGCTGTGAATGTTAGATGAACTGTTAATTTTAAATTTGAGATTTTTTGTTAAGCAAAGTTATTAAAGGATATGGGTAAAAGGAGTTACGTCACATCAGACATGATCTCATTGAATGGTGGAACAGGCTGGTGGGGGCTGAATGGCCGATTCCTGCTTGTACATTCCTATGAAATTGATACTACTATAGGCCACAGTGTTCTCACTGGTTTTACCTTTTTCGTATTTTTCTTGAGTTGTGGATGATGTTAAAAAGGCTACATTTATGTAGAGCTAATGAAAGAGCTGTGATGCTCAATATTTGAAACAAAAACAGAAAATGCTGGTGAAACTTAGCAGACCTGGCAACACTTGTAGAGAGAGATGGGTGTTACTCTGTTGGCTTTGAGTAATTACTTTTAAACAAATGAGTGGCATTGTGAGAGTCACTCACGCAGATCAGATAGATAAGTGTGATGTTTCCCTTCACTAATGCCAGGTCACTTTGGGAAAAATTGTACATCAGCCAATATACTGAGGCTGGTTCTGGACCTAGATTTGGCAACTTAGTACTTTTCTGGTCTCTGTGTCATGGTTATTAACTGAAGAAACCTGGAGAACCTCTGGGAATCTCAAGTTTACTCTTCAAAAATCTGCATTCCTTCTGCTTCTCTTTCAGTTCCTCTCTAAAAGTTGATATTTTCCCCCCCATTGGGTGTTTTGCAGCTTGCAACAAAAATGGTCAGATCCATTCTGAACCCATAATGTCAGTCATTTACCATTGTTTAGTTACCACAAAATGGTTTCCACTGTCTAAATGTCGGTGTGCATTTTATATGATGTATATAAATATAGAATTTCTAACTACTTGACTGGATAATTACCTTTCAGGTTTGTGAGAAATACCTAGTCTGGGGTTTTTGCTGCTCAACCTGACATAATGCGATGAGAGTCCCAGAATGCTGAGTGTACGCTGAATTAAAAGATAGCAACAGCTAAAGGGGGTTTAAAAAAAAGCCTTCTGGTCTTTATTTTAAGGTAGAGTAAACTGATGCAAGTTAATAGCTGGGGTCTTGTGGAAGGCCTGTTGTTAATCTCGTCAAATTCAACCCTTTACAGTTCCGTAGAGGGCAAGCCTGGAATTAAGACTGCAGTCATGCTATATTTGATAGTCTGAATCAGACAGAGGTAGGGTTTGTTGAAATAGAAGAGAACCTGTTCCCAGTAATTGTCCATTGATTACCAAGCGGAAGTGTTTTTGTATGGATGTTAAGTAAGGTCAGGGTCCGGTTTCACCATGATATCTCCCCTTTTGCAATCTCCTACAAGTCTACATTTTCCTGCCTACACTTACAGTATATGTTCACCTGAACGTAATATTTGTGAAAGGTATCAGATGGTGAGATGTATCATTGACCTACTCCTAACCAACATCTTTTAAACAGGCACATACAGTAAAAGGGTTTAACCTGTGACTTTTCAGGTGAGTCATCAAGGGTATTCCAAATAGTACATTCTGTTAATAACATCCAGGCCAATTTTTTTTTTCATCTCCTCTAAAAATTTGTCATTCTTAGCTAACACATCACAGAAAGATCTCATAATTACAGCACCAAAAGACAAAGGGGAAGAAAATTGAAAGGAGGACTATGGGACACAAGGTTTTAGTTCCTTAGCAGAAATGGAAACTGAGTGTTTGGACAAATAATCTATTTGGATTACCAAATCAAATTCGGTTGGTGTTTCACTGTGGTCTGAATATAATTCATCTATTTCAATCAAAGAATCAGGCACAATGGCAAAAATGCTGCCAGTGCTGGAATAAAAACAGACAATATCTGTGAAGCGAGAAGCAATTGACATTTCAAGACAAAGATCTTTCATCAAAACTGAGAAAGGTAAAAGTACTTTAACCAGAATGGTAGTTTTACTGAAAGAGAAACAAAGGGGATGATCAGTGATAAGATTGAAAATAGGACAGATTTAAATGAGTTTGTAGTGCAGGACCAAAGGTAGTGGTTGTGCAATAAGTAAAGAAATAAAAGGTGCATCCAGACGAGGTATGAATGATAGAATAATGAATGTTATTAATGGAGACAACCATTTTTTTAAGACATCATTTTGAATGAGAATATTACATTTAGGTTAGTGTGATCTAATCTGTCATCATAAATAAAGCATTATTCATTTCACAAAAAGAAACGAAAGAATTGCAGATGCTGGAAATCTGAAACAAAACAGAAATTTCTGGAGAAACTCAACACGTCTGACAGCATTTGTGGTGAGGAAGCATCATTGAAATTTTGGATCTAGTGAGTCTTCTTCTGAACTGCTGAAGAAGGATCACTGAATCTGAAACATCAAGTCTCTAAGTGCTGCCAAACATGCTGATTATTCATATCACATCTACAGTTGGAATATATATACTAATACTGACATCTTTTACTGGTACACCAAACAAATTCATGGCTGATAGAATATAGTACAGAAGGTTGCATGATTTCCACATATTGCTTAACCTTTAATCTCAGATACTTTTATTCAGGGATCTAACTGACCAGGTGACCATTCTTCTCCGTCTTTGCTCCTTCCAGGCTCAGCTCCGTGCTTTTATTCCAGAGATGCTGAAGTATTCAACAGGGAGAGGGAAACCTGGTTGGGGTAAGGAGAGCTGCCGCCCTGTGTGGTGGCCTGAGGACATTCCATGGGCCAATGTTCGCAGTGATGTGCGGTCAGAGGAACAGAAACAGCGCGTAAGTAGCTCTCTATAGAAGCACTGAAGGGACCTGATTATGTTTGCCAGTAGGAACGTTTGACCTGAAACAGACTGTGGCAGATTGTCAGGTGATAATGAACAGCCGAAGTTTATAATTCTGCAGTAACTGTTTATGATATAGTTTTTGCATCATTGTGAATCATTGTAGCCCACATGTTGCATTTCAGGATTGAGCATTTGGTAGCAAGGAATAGTGACAGCTTGGTGAAAGTATTTTATACATGGCTCCTAAATCTATTGCAGTTCTGCTTCAAAACTGCAAAATATTTAAATATTCCAGAATTTTGAATGTTTATAGGGGGAGCAGAGCAGAATTGTTTGCATACCTTTATTGTAGGAATTCTATTAAGTAGATTACATAGACTTCACGTTGTCTGTGAAAGAAGAAGCTCCAGAATAACATTTTCTCTTCCTCCCGGGCTGATAATATAAATGGGGGAAGGATTTCACTACTTGTATTCATCCATTGTTAGATAATGATAATAATAAACCCGAAGGCAAAAAAACTTGGGCTACATTCAAGCTCGAATTGTTAAATAAGAAACATTCATAACACATGAGTGTCATGCAATCTCTGTCTCTGACAAGGAAGAGTCTAAATTTTGCCCTTTGCTGTTCAACTCCATTACCATCACTGAACACCCCACCAGAAATTCCTTCTGGTTGCCATTTAACCAGAAACCTAAATGGACCAGCTGGTCAGAGGCAAGAGTTGGACTTTTGTACCTCCAAGTTACTGATGAGAGACTTTTTCACTGTTAGATAGCCACCAATAAATTCAAGAGAAAAAAACTTTTCTGAGTGAGATCGCCCAAATTATTTACAGCCTGATATAGACACCTGGCACATCAAATTCATTCCAGAGTCTATGGTCCACACAAGCCTCTCTTCCACCCCTCTTCATGTAACCCTGTCATAAACATATCCAATTTCTCATGAAAGTACTTGCAATATGTGGTAGTGAGTTCCACATTGTGATCACTCCAGACACTTAAGTTTCCCCTTAATTGTTTCTGTTTCTCATGGCCATCTTAACCTATGCCATTGTCTTCAGTAATTGTGTATTTGTACTCCAAAATGCTTTTAATCATCAACTCCATTTAGACACTTACTTTTGAAAGAGTAAAGCCTCTTCATTCTTTCTATCTAATGCATTGCTTCAACTTTGTCGATATCGAAGTTCATTTGCTAATTATGTGTTAAGATAAAGAACGTATCACCACAAGGTGTAGTTAATGCAGTTCTATTGATGCATTTAAGAGACAGCTTGGTAAGTATGAGGGAGACAGGAGTACACAGTCACGCTGATAGAGTTAGATGAAGAATAATGAGAGGAAGCTTGTGTGGGTCATAAACACTGGTATAGTTGGGCCAAATATGTCATACTATATATTCTGTGTGGATTAGTCTGCTTCAGGTTGCTGCCTAATGACGCCTGCTGTAAAGTGTTAATGTGTTTTGGATGGGGAAGGACAAGTGTAGCAAATTTGAGATGTTATTTTACATGACAATATTTGAAAGGTGTATTTTCCTCCTGTAGGTTTCCTGGACACAGGCACTGAGGACAATTGTTAAGAACTGTTACAAGCAGCATGGCAGAGAGGACCTACTGTATGCTTTTGAAGATCAGCAGTCACAGCCACAGACTCACATCGCCCATCTTGTCCCTTCTCAGACAGTGGTTCAGACAATCAGTAATCCCGATGGCACAGTCTCCCTCATACAGGTGATTTCAGAGATTTTTGCTTCCAAACACATCTTTCTCATTTCTTTCCTTAATTTGCTTGATACCCTGTCCATGATCATTCCACACATCACTCTTAAATCCTTATCTTGCTATGTTGTGATCATCTCCTGTGCTGGCTCCTGTGCAATTTGTTCAAATCACTCCAAGTCTCATCTCTCCATATCTCTGTAAACTCCCCTCTCCCTTCAATCTTAGAAAAACTCTATACCTCTCTAACTCTACTTTCCATTTTCAACATCTTATTGCCAGATCCTTCATCCTAACATGCCTTCAGTGATCTAACCCTTACAAACTGAAATCCCTTCTCTTAAAACCACTCCATCTCTCTCTCTCTCTCTCTCTTTCTCTCTCTGTGTCTCTGTCTCACCCTCACCCCAGCTCTCCCTCTTCCTTTCTTCTCAGCCATGGCTATGTTGCTAACACTTTCATCTCTCTGAGTCACAAAGTGCTGGATTTATGTATCACTCCACAACTCTGCTACAATAGTCAAGGCTGACAGAACAGTGAAGTACTGACGGAATGGTGTTGGGGGTGCTGTCTTTCAGATGAAGCATTAAATTCAGGTCACATAGTGAATGTAAAAAATCCCATGGCACTATTTGAAAAATCAAGTGAGGAGTTTTTGCTGGTGTCCTCACTAATGTATATCCCTCAATCTACATCACCAAAATGGATTATCTCGTTGTAATCTCATTGCTGTTTGTCAGAACTTTCCATGCACAAATTGACTGCTGCATTGCCAACCTTACAACAGTTATCTACATTTCAAACATATTTCATTGGCTGCAAAGTGTTTTGAAATTTCTGGTGAATGTGGAAATCACTTTATAAATGGATGTATTTCTCTCTTTAACAAAACTCTTTAAAATCCACCCATTTAACAGACCTTTCAGTCTTCTGGCCTAGTTGCTTCTCTTTTGACTCAGTCAGTATACATCTGATATTTGCAAGTTCCCTTTCAAGATCCACACCAACCTGATGTGGAGCTATATGGTCATTAGCTTCACTGTCACTAGCTCAAAATCCTGACCTCTCCCTAACAGCACTGACTGTCTGCATCTCACAGACTCCAGCATTTCAAGAAGGCAGCGCACCATCACCTTCTCTTGGGCAGAGATGGCAATAAATGAATTTTAAAAATGCTAATGTGAAGCGCCTTGGGATGTTTTACTTTAAGGGTGCTATATCAATGCCAGTTGTTGTCTTGAAGAACTCATTTATATTTTTAGTAAATGATAGTTGACTAATATTTCAGGGCTGTGTTGCAAAATAAGAAATGATAGATTAGCTGTTGTGGGGGAGGAAGCGAGATCAACTAGGGTTTGGATCAGCAGTTGGTATACTCTGAATCATCCTCTATGATTCAGTTTGAACTAGCTTCAGGTGCATGTCTGACACTTCCAGGAAAAGTATACTATCTAAACATTGCCTTGCCTTTCTTTTTTTTTGTACAGTTCACTTGCAGGCAGTGAAGTTTAGGATGCAGTTTTGCAAACCTTACTCATGCAGCCATTTCCTCATGTGTGAGTTATTTCCTGAAGGTCAACATACCACATTTGACCTAAATATGTTAGTCATGGCTCAGTGGTACTACCTGAGTCAAAAGTTGTATGTTCAAACCCCACTCCATATGGCCATAAGAAATAGGAGCAGGAGTAGGCCAAATGGCTCCCAAGCCTGATCTGCCATTCAGTAGAGTCATAGCTGATTTCACATTCCTCAAGTCCAATTTCTAGTCTTTTCCCCATGACCCTTGATTTCCCAATTGATCAAGAATCTATCTCCGCCTCAATACGCAAGGGCTCTGCCTCACAGTTCTCTGTGGCGAGGAGTTCCAAAAACTCAACTCTCTGAGGGAAGAAATTCCTCTTGACCCAAGTCTTCAATTGATGCCTGTTTATCCTGAGAAAATGCCCTCTGGTTCTAGACTCTCCCATAAGGGGAAACATCCTTTAAACATTTACATTGTCAAGCCCCTTAAGAATCTTGTACGTTTCAATGGCATCACCTCTCATTCTTTTGAACTGCAGTGAGTAGAATCCTAATCTGCTGGTCTTTGGTCATAAAACAGTCTCTTCATATTGGGGGTTATCCAACTGAACCTTCTCTGAAATGCCTCCAATGAAATAGAGACCTTGGAGTGCAGGTTCATAGTTCCTTGAAGGTGGAGTCACAGGTAGACAGCATGGTGAAGAAGGAGAATGGTACACTTGCTATTCTTGGTCAGTGCATTGAGTATAGGAGTTGGGACATCATGCTGCGGCTGCGCAGGACATTAGTTAGGCCACTTTTGGAATACTGTGTGCAATTCTGGTCTCCCTGCTGTAGGAAAGATGTTAAACTTGAAAGGGTGTTGCGTGGTTGGGGGATTTGAGCTACAAGGAGAGGCTGCGTAGGCTGGAGCTATTTTCTTGGCAGCATCGAAGGCTAAGGGGTGACTTTTATAGAGGCTTATAAAATCATGAGGGGCATGGATAGGATGAATAGCCAAGGGATTTTTTCCCAGTGTGGAACGTCCAAATCTAGGGGCATAAGTTTAAAGTGAGAGGGGTAAGATATAAAAGGGACCTAAGGGGCAACTTCTTCATGCAGAATGTGGTGTATATATGGAATAAGGTGCCAGAGGAAGTGGTGGAGGTTGGTACAATTCGAACATTTAAAGGCCATCTGGATGGGTACATAAATAGGAATTAGATGGATATGGGCCAAATGCTGGCAAATGGGACTAGTTTAATTTAGGATATCTGGTTGGCAAGGGTCTGTTTCTGTGCTGTACAACTCTATCTTCTTAAATAAGGGAACCAAAATTGCTCTCCAGATGTGGACTCACCAGCACCTTGTACATTTGCAATAAGACTTCCCTATTCTTATACTTCAACCTCCTTGAAATAAGCATTATCATTCCATTAGCCTCCCTGATTACCTGCTATACCTGTGTGCTAGCTTAGTGTCTTGTGTACAAGTACCCCCAAGTCTTTTTGTGTTACAGTTTTCTGCAGTTTTTATCAATTAAAATAATGTTCTGTGCTTTGTTCTCTTCTGCCAAATGGACCACTGCACATTTTCCCACATTATACACTGCTTGCTAACTTTTTGCCCACTTACTTAATCTCTCAATAGCTCTCCGTAAACTGTTTGGTATCTCTTGTAACTTGCCTTTCCAGCTAATTTTGTGTCATCTGCAAATTTGGATACAGTACTTTTGCTTACTTTCGCCAAGTCATTTGTATATATACACTGTATATAGTAAACAGTTGCAGTCTCAGCACTGACACCTGCGGAAACCCACTGGGTACAGGTTGCAAGCCTGAAAATGAGCCCCCATATCCCCAACTTGCTGCCCATTAGGCAATTCTCTATCTATGCCAATATATTACTTCCAACACCATGGGCTCTTACCTTGTAATTTATCCTTCTTGAATACCACACATCTACTGGATTCCCTCTATGCATTCTGATTCAGTAGTCAGACACCATTTCCCTTTCAGAAGCCGTGTTGGCTACTTGATTAGATTATGATTTTCCAAATGCACTGCTATTACTTCTTTAATAATTGATTCCAACAATAGATGTTCGGTGAATCTGTTTACAGTTACCCACTTTTTGCCTCCCTCCCTCTTTGAATAGCAGTGTCGAATTGGTAGTGTCCTAATCCTCCAGTGCTTCTGCAGTGTCCAAGGATTTTTCTGTACTTCTCCTGAGACTTCAGCCTGTAATTCAGGCTGACATTGGAGTGGAGAGCTTAACGAGATGCTACATTGTTGGAGATACCATATCTCTCATATCAAGTTAAACTGCAGCCCTATGTGTCTTTGCAAGCAATGGAAAATTCTTCGCAGCATGATGTGAATAAGAATCCTCATCTTGGCCAATAGTTATCCTTCAACGGGCATCTAGGAGAGATGGCCTGGCCATTTGTCTCATTGCTTTTAGTGGCTTTTAAATTAGCTGTCATCTTTTCTATATTATAACATTGACTGCACTTCATATCATACTTTCCTTAGAAAATCTCAAGTTTTTTACAATAAATAATGATTGAAAATCTTTATTTCTATTATTCTTTCCATTATAGAAGACATCATGCTTGACCCTGACCCTGTACTTGGCTGGCATCCCCTCACATTCATTTCCAGTGGGGAGAGATCGTAGGCTATTTATCATGAACCTTATCCTATTTCCAAGCAGAGACACCAATTAAGTAAAAAAATCTCTCACATCCCCACCCAGTTCAGACCAAAGATGGGAACTTGAACCTTTCTGGTCTAAACCACTACTCATCAGAGCACACTATCTATTTAATCAGTAAACCATCAGGCGGAGCTATGACCCTGATTATTTTGATTTTAAACAAAGGATAATTTTGGGACAGAGCTGAGTGAGTAATGAAGATGCCCTGCTGCAGATTAAAGCGCTGTTCTTTCATGTCTGCCCTTGTTTGCAGGTTGGCACGGGTGCAACAGTTGCGACTCTGGCAGATGCGTCTGAACTCCCAGGAACGGTAACTGTTGCTCAGGTGAATTACTCCACTGTTCAGGACGGAGAGGTGAGGGCAGCAGTCACACGTACATTCATGGAGGTGGGGACTCTATCCTAACTCCCACTGAGCATGACTCAGCACTGGCATCCAATCACAACATCAGGTAGCAATGGTCTGGATGATCCTTTCCACCTGGTTGAAAGAAGAGGTTATGAAGCAAGAAGATGGGGCGGGTTATGGGAAGGCGTGGCATAGGAAGCAAATCTATTCAGTCTTGTGAACCTGTTCTGCTTTATACTTTGATTCTATTAACCTTTGATCTATGTCCATTAATCCCTTCATCCAACAAGAAACAATAGATTTCACAGCCTTCTGCGTGGGGCAACGTGCTTCCTGATTTCTCTTCTGCTAGGCCTATCTCAATGTTAAAATGCTTCCTCTTTTCTTGATGCTCTAACAGAGAAAACAGTTTTACAGTACCCACTCTACCAATTTTTTTAATCATTATAAATGTCTTAATTAGACCCTGCCTTAGCCTTCTAAACTCCAGGGAAGATAACCAAAGTTTATTTAACTTGGCTCCATAATGTAATCCTGTATGATTTAAGCTGTGGTGTCAATGTTGACTAACTGTACCCACACCATGCAGATGTATCTTTTCAGAGTTGGGTGCCCAATCTGCATTTTGTTCTCCAGTTTAGATAAGTCTCTGTGCAATTGGATTTTCACTTCATCAACTTTGTGTGCCAATGCTCTTGAGATAAAGTTCAGCAATCCATTTGCCTTTTACTTACTTTTTGTATCTGCGCATTTGTATTCCATGATTTATGTCTAAGGACAGCTAAATCATTTTACCTCTCCACAACTCCCTGTCTCACAGCATTAGAGACACCGAGGAAACAATCAATTAAAATGTGTGCTTTTAGGAAAATATCAAAGTGACCTAGTTTATAAACTAATTGGCAACAAATTAAAATGCACCAACATAACACATTTTCTTGATCTGCCTGTATTAAAAATTTAATTTACCTTAGAATGTTAATCGCAATAGTTTTGTGATATTTGGTAGTGGGTTAATCATAAGTTCTTTCATTTGCAATGTTTGAAAAGGCAGATCATATGGTTGTCCTTGTGTGCTGTTGCGCTTTACTCCCTTGGTGTATGGCTTGAGCTGTCCATAGAACAGATCACGTGGTGCTTACACTATGCATCACTTGGTCCTTTTATTGGGCAATTTTGAGAGTCACTCTGCATATTTGTGAGCGGCACGGTGGCACAGTGGTTAGCACTGATGCCTCACAGCGCCAGAGACCCAGGTTCATTTCCCACCTCAGGCGACTGACTGTGTGGAGTTTGCACATTCTCCCTGTGTCTGCGTGGGTTTCCTCCGGGTGCTCCGGTTTCCTCCCAGGGTTGCGCTTTGGCGGGTCGGTGTGGACTTGTTGGGCCGAAGGGCCTGTTTCCACACTGTAAGTAATCTAATCTAAAATCTAATTTGGTGGGCTGCATGTCACTTTGTGAATTTGATAATCATGTTGTTGCTGTGGCATTTCTGAACCATTGGCATATTACATTGAGAGCAGTAAAATTTCACCAATTGGAAAACGGTTGAATTTTGAGAGTTTCTTCTCATACTGTGATATAAGGAAGAGCCTTGGACACTTCTTTTACTTCTCATCTTAATGGAAATGTAGGAAGACATTCTTTTTACAACCATTACCCCACCAGCCTCCACAAATCTTACTGGAGCAGTGGAGGTCAAATTTAGTGAATCCTGTGGTATGTTTAGCCCTTGACACAAACTCTTGTAGATGTAGAACTATGCCCGTTAGTTTGTATGGAGATTGAAAAGTTAGGAAGCAGGCAAGTGATACTTAGATGATGATACCAGGTTTAAGGTTGGATGAAACCTGGAGATTAAAGCACACAAAAGATGACTGATGAAATTAACGAGTTCTGCAAAGCAATATCATAATTCTTGACTACAATATAGGAGGCTGTCAGTAGCATGTTTAAAGCTTAGATAATTCAGAGAAAAGGAGACAAACAAGATGCCAGGGAGAGAAGGTGACTTTGACAGTCTATGAAAATTACAACTCTATCCAGGAGGGGAGCTAATGGTAAATTACGTATAAGAGGAGAATTCATGTTCGAAAATGTATAGTTGCTCACATTCTGCACAGATCAGACATACTGTGTAACATCTTATCTATTGCCAAGGCCTTCATATGATTTACTTGCTGAATGTGGAAAATATGTACAGTAGAACAGCACCGTGAGAAATAGGTTAGAACAGTTTTGTAGAGCCACACAAAGTGGATTTTCTTTCTACTCCCATAGTCCAACTTGAATCATGTTTTAACTAAAAATAAAATAGTGCAGATGCTGAAATTCTGAAATACAAACAGAAAGTACTGGAGAACCTCAGGAGGTCTTGCCGCATCTCTGGAAAGCATTTTCTGTTTTTATTTCACATCATGTCATCAGATGATGATGGATCATGACCTATGATTGCCGATTGATTCTTGATCTGGTAGTATTTTAAAATTCTTATCCTAGTTTTCACATCTCTGCATAGTCTTATCCATTCCTATCTCTATAACCTTTTCTGAACTACATGCTCTTGTTGAATTTTGGCTTCTTTTACATTCATGACTTTGCTCTCCCCCATTGACAGCTGTGCCATCATCTGCTGAGGTTCCAAGATCTAGAATTTCATGTCCCAATCTCTCTCTCGCTTGCTTTTTTTTAAGGCATTCTTTAAAACCTACCTGTTGGCTACTATCTTGATTCTGGTATCTTTATGTGACTCAGAATCTAATTCTGTAGGTTATTTACTCCTGTGATGTGCCTTCAGACTTTTACACTGTTAAAGGTGGTATATCAATGTAATTTGTTGTTTAAATGCTTTATAGGATGAAATTTATGTGTATGATAGATTATGCCTTGAGAAATTAGCTGTGCAAGACCCGGTTAGTTGATCAAAGCCTTGCAAAATCTGTAAAGATTCAAGGTATTTAAACTAAGTTTCTAGTTCTTCATGTTGGACTGCAATTTTTAAAACAATAGACTAAGATTACTGTATTACAGTCTCCTTACATACCAGGAAACTAACAGTTAATATTCCTTTAATCAGTATTCAGCTGTAGGATTCTATCAAATGGTAAACATTCATGAGTAAACCCAGGCACTTGGCAAGTGAGCGTGAATGTCACCATTATTGGCACTTATTTGTCTTTAGTTGGCAGGATTTGTTTGACAGTGTTTCAGCGTGGAACTCCTGCCTCCCCTCCTCCTCAAGCCAGTTGTAGCATCATAGCTGGAAAGATTTGGCACAGACATTGGATGAATGTGGATCCTCACTGATCTGTATGGTCCTACTATGGTTAACTTAACTCGTCAAATCACTGGGGAACGCAGGATTATCTTCGGAAACTAAAACCCTTTGGAAACTAAATGGAGATTGGCAATAGAATTAAGGGCGGCACGATGGCACAGTGGTTAGCACTGCTGCCTCATAGCACCAGAGACCTGGGTTCAATTCCCGCCTCAGGTGACTCTCTGCGTGGAGTTTGCACATTCTCCCCGTGTCTGCGTGGGTTTCCTCCGAATGCTCCGGTTTCCTCCCACAATCCAAAAAAAATGTGCAGGTTAGGTAAATTGGCCATGCTAAATTGTCCGTAGTGTTAGGTGAAGGAGTAAATGTAAGGGTTACACTTCGGCTGGTCGGTGTGGACTTGTTGGGCCGAAGGGCCTGTTTCCACACTGTAAGTAATCTAATCTAATTGTTTAAAGAAAAGTGTAGATTTTATTTTTGTTTAAATGGTTCTAATCTTCAAATTTACCTTCTGTATTTGATTTCCTCCAAAATCACTTGAGCACAATATCAATGTGTCCCCGAGCTGAAAGAGAAAATGCTGGAAAATCTCAGGGGCAGGTCTGGCAGCATCTGTAAGCAGAGAAAAGAGCTGATGTTTCAAATCTAATTTACCCTTTGTCAAAGCTAAAAAAAAGGGGAGAAATATGGAGGTATTTATACAAGGCTGAGAGAAGGTGAGTCATGGCTCCAGAAGCAAAGGTAGCAATAAAGAGGTGATAATGACAGTGCATAGAGAGATTATAGGGAGATTAAGAGCTGTGAATGACCAAGGCTGAGGCCAGTGCTATGTGACAAAATATGTGGGGGATGGGGGGGGGAGAGATACGTGAAGCAGAAGCAAAATGGAAAACAGGAGAAGGGTAGCAAAAGGGGGGAAGAGGAGAGGAAAAAGGTGATGAGAGAGTGGGAAGCGAGAGAAAGAGAGACAATCAAGATTTAAGAGGTACAGAACAGTTTTAAAAAAAAATTAAAAAGATATCTTAAAATTATCTGAAGTTGTTGAATTCAATGTGGAGACCGGCAGGCTGTAACATGCCTAGTCGGAAGATGAGATGCTGTTCCTCCAGTTTGTGTTGAGCTTCACTGGAACATTGCAGCAGGCCAAGGACAGACATGTGGGCATGGGAGCAGGATTGTGTGTTGAAGTGTCAAGCCACGGGAAGGTCCCTGAGCTGCTCTACTATTTAAGCTGAGGCTTGGTCAGTCTGAAACTAATGTGGATTTGACTGAGTGCAGAAATCATACTCAACCTCTTTCTTCTCCATTGATTTGGCAGTGATTTGGGTCAATTATCCAAATTAGATATACTTTAATGGAGCAGGAGATATTAATTTTTCTTCAGTCCTTATTAATAGAAGTTTTATTTTTTAAAAAAAACTGTAGCAATATATGCATATTGCTCTGTACTATCCACCTCCCAACTACTTGTGCACTGCACACACTTGCCTTCAGTTCTTCATATTTTGTTTGCTTCCTTTTTACTAATGCCTGCATTTTCTTTGCACAGGTTGAGCAGAACTGGGCCACGTTGCAAGGGGGGGAAATGGCAATCCAGACAACCCAGGCCTCTGAAGCCACCCAGGCTGTGGCCTCTCTGGCGGAGGCTGCAGTAGCTGCATCCCAGGAGATGCAGCAAGGGGCCACCGTTACCATGGCACTGAACAGGTGAGTGTCAGCTAACCGTGCTCTGAAAAGATGTTTCATAAGGTTCATCCTTGATTTGCACAAAAACAAAGAAAAATGTTCTGGGCCAACAGCTGGACTGTGAAATAATATTTTCAGACTTTTTTTTTAAATCCAACTTTTGGAACTTGCAACTGAAAATGATACTTCTATTAGTATACTTCATTCATGTTTCAGAGATCATGGGATTTTAGTTTTTCACCTAGTTGGATATTGATCATTATCTCCCTTTGTTCTTACACAGTGCTAGGATATCCAATTCTGTGCAGACAATGCAGCTTGTTTCTGCTGATCTTAGTTAGATGTTGAAGTAGATGGGCAATATGTTATAAAGAGAAATGGAGTGTGGGATTAGAAATTGAAAGGCAGGCAAGCATTCCCCTTCATACTCTTATAGCCAGCTCAAATTCTAGCAAATGGTTTTGACCAAGACCCAATTAGCCAATCTGACACCGGAGCTGAAGTAAGTAATCTCATGTTAGAAGGAAGAGAATGATGCCTAATGAAGGGAAAAAAGATAGGGGTAGTGCTTAGGGGTGAGTCAAGCTTGCAAACAGATTTGTACCAGCTGATTTGTATCAGCAAGCGCAATGACAGAGAGGGACTCTCTGAAGTTAGTTTTTGACCCTGAGCTGGAGAAGGAAAATTACCCAGGGCTGTTGATCCTTTACCGGCAACCTCTCACTTCTCATTGGACAGTGTCTGTGGTCTTTGCTGACTTAAGTATAGCATGATGTGGAGGTGGCAGTGTTGGCGTGGGGTGGACAAAGTTAGAAGTCACACAACACCAGGCTATAGGCCAACAGGTTTATTTGAAATCACAACTTTTTGGAGTGCACCCCTCCTTCAGCACCTGACAAAGGAGCAGTGCTCCGAAAGCTTGTGTGATTTCAAAAAAAGCCTTTTACACTATAACCTGCCATTGTGTGACTTCTGACTTAAGTACAGCATCCATGAACAAAAAGAGGTATGATTAAAGGAAGAACTGGCATTTGTATTGTGCCCTCAAGACATCCTAAAATATTTTATAGTTACAAAGTACTTTTGCAATGTTATCTCTGTTGTAATTTGGAAAGTGAGACAGCCAGTATATTTACAGCAAAGTCATATGAGCAGCAAAGTGATAATGAGCAGAAAATTCAGATTTAGTGATTCTAGATAAAGATAAATGTTGGCCAATACTTGAGGGAAAACTCTGTTGTTCTTCAGCGTATAATTTGATCTTTTACGTGCTTTTTTTTATTTCAAACATATACTTTATTCATAAAATACTTTAATGGTCTGTACAGTTGGACTTGCCATACATATGTAAACATTCCTTTTGTTTGCATACCGAAAACAGAGTAATCATTCCTATTTACAGGTCGGTACGATTACATTTTTAGCTGAGGCATCAGCAGAGCCCAAATGACTGCGTGGGCCCCCTGTTCTTCTTTAGGCAG